>NC_037668.1:215684176-215770495 GCF_003255815.1 Theropithecus gelada | reverse complement strand
CTTTTTTTTTTTTTTTTTTTTTGAGACAGAGTCTCGCTCTGCCGCCCAGGCTGGAGTGCAGTGGCGTGATCTTGGCTCACTGCAAGCTCCGCCTCCCGGGTTCATGCCATTCTCCTGCCTCAGCCTCCGGAGTAGCTGGGACTACAGGCGCCCGCCACCTCTCCCGGCTAGTTTTTTTTGTATTTTTTTAGTAGAGATGGGGTTTCACCATGTCAGCCAGGATGGTCTCGATATCCTGACCTCGTGATCCGCCCGTCTCGGCCTCCCAAAGTGCTGGGATTACAGGCTTGAGCCACCGCGCCCGGCCTGACACTCATTTTAAAAGTGTTTATTTGGGGCCGGGCGCCGTGGCTCATGCCTGTAATCCCAGCACTTTGGGAGGCTGTATTAGTTTTCTTTATCAACTTCATCACAGTTTAAGATGGTTTTGGTTTTTATCTACCTTCCCCCACACCCGGCCAAATAATCCCATTCTTAAAGGAGTCTCTGAACCAAAACGTTAACAATGTCTCCCCTTTAATATTTTTGGACCATCTGGTGATCGGGTGGATCACCAGAGGTCAGGAGTTTGAGACCACCCTGGCCAACAAGATGAACCCCATCTCTACTAAAAACACAAAAACTAACCGGGTGTGCTGGCGCGAGCCTGTAATCCCAGCTACTCAGGAGGTTGAGGTAAAGGGAGAATCGCTTGAACCGGAGAGGTGGAGGTTGCAGTGAACCGAGATCATACCACTGCACTCCAGCCTGGGGGACAAAGCGAGGCTGTCTCAAAACAAACAAACAACAAGTTTTTACTTAGGAGAGACACAGATTCCTGAGAAATAGGGTCAATGTTCCCTGATCTCATCTAAAAAATAAACTCAGGGCCGGGCGCAGTGGCTCATGCCTGTAAACTCAGCACTTTGGGAGGCCAAGGCAGGTCGATAACCTAAGGTCAGGAATTCAAGACCAGCATGGCCAACATGGTGAAACCTCGTCTCTACTAAAAATTAAAAAATTAGGGCTGAGCGCGGTGGCTCATGCCTGTAATCCCAGCACTTTGGGAGGCCGAGGTGGGTGGATCACAAGGTCAGGAGTTCGAGACCAGCCTGGCCAAGATGGTGACACTCCGTCTCTACTAAAAATACAAAAATTAGCCAGGTGCAGTGGTGGGCACCTGTAATCCCAGCTACTCAGAAGGCTGAGGTGGGAGAATTGCTTGAACCCAGAAGGCGGAGATTGCAGTGAGCTCAGATCGCACCACTGCACTCTAGCCTGCCTGGGTGACAGAGCAAGACTCCGTCTCAAAAAAAAAAAAAAAAAGTTAAAAAATTAACTGGGCATGGTGGCAGGCACCTGTAATCCCAGCTACTTGGGAGACTGAGGCAGAAGAATCTCTTGAACTGAGGAGGCAGAGGTTTCAGTGAGCCAAGATCTCGCCATTGCATAGCAGCCTGGGCAACAAGAGCAAAAATCTGTCTCAAAAATAAATAAACAAATAAAAATGAAAAAAACCCCAAAACCTCAGAAAAATGATTCATACCCTCTGTATCTGATGTTCAATTAAAATTAATACTAACTTTTTTATAGAAAGAAATATTTAATGAAATCTAAGAGTTTTATGTTACTTATTGCAGGTTGCTGTTTGAAGACCAAATGAAAGACTACTGGAGATCAAATGCTCCAGTTCCCCACCTCCAAAAATCAGGGATCCTCCTTCTCTTTAATTCACTTATTCCATAAAGAGCAACCAGAATTTTCTTTTTCTTTTTTCTTTTCTTTTCTTTCTTTCTTTCTTTCTTTTTTTTGTTTTGAGATGGAGTTTCGCTCTTGTTGCCCAGGCTGAAGTGCAATGGTGCAATCTCAGCTCACCTCAACCTCCGCCTCCTGTGTTCAAGCGATTCTCCTGCCTCAGCCTCCCGAGTAGCTAAAACTACACACCCGGCTAATTTTGTATTTTTAAGTAGAGACAGGATTTCACCATGTTGGCCAGGCTGGTCTCAAACTCTTGACCTCAGGTGATCTGCCCACCTCGGCCTCCCAAAGTGCTGGGATTATAGGCATCAGCCACCATACCCAGCGTAACCAGTATTTTCACCATGCCAGGGGGGAACAAGATCACTGGAGGGTCTCACATCAACAATGAAATTCCCTGGCCAGGAAGTAACATGTGTCACTTCTGCTTACCCTACAACGACCAGAACTAGTCACATGATCTCATCCAGCCTAGTGCTAAGAAACACAATCCTACATGGGTGTGGTGGCTCATACTTGCAATCTCAGACCTTTGGGAGGCTTAGGTAGAGGATCACTTGAGGCCAGTAGTTTGATGCCAGCCTAGGTAATATATGGAGACCCTGTCTGTACAAGATAAAAAAAAAAAAATTAGGTGTGGTGGTGCATGCCTGTGGTCCTCACTACTCTGGAGGCTGAGGTGGAAGGTTTGCTAGAGCCCAGGAGTTCAAGGCTGCAGTGAGCTCTGATTGCAACACAGTGCTCCAGCCTCAGCTGAACTTCTCTTTTGTAAAACTGATTACTGACTTCTCTGTTATTTCATGCACCTAAAATCTCTTGGCCCAGTAGTTTCTGCCATTCACGTGATTTCAGTGGAAAATGTGTGCCTATGTGAGAAATTTGGGGATGGGGCAGGAGATGAAGGTAGTCTTAAAATGAAACAGAATGATGTAACAGCTGCCTAACTTGGCGTCTATTCACACCTCTTAATCTCTTTTATTTTAAAATATATATATATTTTATTAAGATAAAAGAGGCCAGGCACAGTGGCTCACGCCTGTAATCCCAGCACTTTGGGAGGCCACGGTGGGTGGATCACCTGAGGTCAGGAGTTCAAGACCAGCCTGGCCAACATGGTGAAGCCCCGTCTCTACTAAAACAAAAAAATTACCCGTGGCACATGCCTGTGATCCCAGCTACTCGGGAGGCTGAGGCAGGGGAATTGCGTCCGGGAGGTGGAGGTTGCAGTGAGCCGAGATCGTGCCATTGCACTCCAGCCTGGGTGACAAGAGCAAGACTGCATCTCAAAAAAAAAAAAAAAAAAAAAAGGTAAAAGGAATTAAGAATATTAAATACTCTTAATTAAGTGCTCCTAATCTACTATTAAGTACTAGAGAGTATTTAATAAGCCAAAAGGAAGACAATAAAATTTCCCAGAATTCCACCAGTCAGTATAATTTAGTGATTTATTCTTTCAACTATTACTTGAATGTCTACTCTGCAGGAGGCGCTGTGCAGGCTGTTAGGGACCTGATTGCAAACAAGAGTCCACGACCTGATATGCTCTATCATTTAAAGCAGGAGTCAGCAAATGATGACCCATTGGCCAAATCCTACCCACCAAAAGAGGTGGTAAGTATAATGGCTGCTTTTTACACTATAATGGCACAATTGAGTAGTTACAACAGAGACCACATGGACCCAAAATCCTAAAATATTTACCATTTGGCCTTTTATTGAAAAAGTTTGCCAATCCCTTGTTTAGAGGCAATTGGTCACTAATTTTGTCAGATTATTCTTAGTTACTTAGTAATTTAAGCCATTTTAGGCTATACACCAGTGGCTCATGCCTTTAATCCCATCACTTTAGAAGGCCAAGGAGGGTGAATCATTTGAGGCCAGGAGTTCGAGACCAGCCTGGCCAACATGGTGAAACCCCATCTCCACTAAAAACACAAAAGTTAACATGGCATGGTGGCATGCGCCTATGATCCCAGCTACTTGGGAGGCTGAAGTATGAGAATCTCCTGAGCCTGAGAGGCGGAGGTTGCAATGAGCTGAGAGATAACGCCACTGCAGTACAGCCTTGGTGGCAGAGCAAGACTCTCTCAAAAAAAGAAATAAAGAAATAAAAATAAATAAATAAATAATTTAAGCTATTAAAATTTTTTTTCTAGTTGTTGCTTATATAAAGAAATACATTTGAGGCTGGGCATGGTGGCTCAACACTTTGGGAGGCCGAGGCGGGTGGATCACCTGAGGTCAGGAGTTCGAGATCAGCCTGGCCAACATGGCGAAACTCCATCACTACTAAAAATACAAAAATTAGCTAGGCGTGGTGGCGGGTGCCTGTAATCCCAGTTACTTGGGAGGCTAAGGCAGGAGAATCCCTTGAACCTGGGAGATGGAGGTTGCAGTGAGCCGAGATCACACCATTGCATTCCAGCCTGGACAATAAGAGCGAAACTCTGTGCCAAACAACAAAAAAAAAGATTACATTTGATTCTTGTATTAACATCGTAGCCAATATCTTTCTTAATTAATCTATTAATTCTAATAATTTCATTTGAATTTTTTGGATATTGTTATATGATCATGTCATATGCAAATAACAGTTTTATTTATTCCCTTCTAATTACTATACTTTTTATTTTTTATTTATAGCATTAGCTAGGATTATTAAATAGAAATGCTGATAGCCAGTGTCCGGTCTAGCACATTATTAAATAGAAATGCTGATAGCCAGTATCCTGTGTCTTTCTTAATCTCAGGCAGAAAGCTTTAATTTGTTTTTTAGGTTTTTTGGAGACACGGTCTCACTGTGTTGCTCAGACTGGAGTACAGTTTTTATAACGCTATTCACAGGCACATTCATTACCCACTACGGCTTTGAATTCTCGGTCTCAAGTGATCTTCCTGCCTCAGCCTCCCAAGTAGCTGGAACTGCAGGCATGTGCCATCTCACTAGACTTTTTTTTTTTTTTTGAGACAGGGTTTCTATTTGGCTTCTCAGCTGGAGTGCACTGGCACCCTCACATCTCACTGTAACCTTGACTTCCTGGGCTTAAGCGATTCTCCCACTTCAGCCTCCAGAATATCTGGGACTACAGGCACATGCTACCACTCCTGGCTAATATTTTAACATTTTAAATTTTTTTGTAGAGATTAGGTCTCACTATATTGGCCAGGGGTTTCTCAAGCTCCTGGTTTCAAGCAATCCTCCCACCTTGGCCTCCTAATGTGCTGAAATTAGAGGCGTGAGCCACTGTGTCCAACCCTGGCTTATTTTTAAGTATAAAATTTTCATGGAAATGCCTTCATGTATATCGAAGGAATACATATTATTGGGAACATTTTCCTTTTTTTTTGAGACGGAGTCTCACTCTGTCACCCAGGCTGGAGTGCAGTGCAGTGGTGCAATCTCAGCTCACTGCAAGCTCCGCCTCCCAGGTTCACGCTATTCTCCTGCTTCAGCCTCCCCAGTAGCTGAGACTACAGGTGCTCGCCACCACACCCGGCTAATTTTTTGTGTTTTTAGTAGAGACTGGGTTTCACTGTGTTAGCCAGGATGGTCTCCATCTCCTGACCTTGTGATCCTCCCGCCTTGGCGTCCCAAAGTGCTGGGATTACAGGCGTGAGCCACCGCGCCCAGCCCATTTCCTTCTAAATACTTTTCTGAGTTTTGAAACTGCATATTTTATAATCTAATCTTTGTACTTTACATATTATAGAATGCTTAATATGTAGGGGTTATTCTAGGTACATCTGCATGACAGAGTTAAATTAGCCCTCCAGAAGTAGTTTATAGTTTGGTTAGAAGACATTGAGTCCAGCAATTTGGTAGGCCAAGGCAGGCAGATCACCTGAGGTCAGGAGTTCAAGACCAACCTAGCCAAAATGGCGAAACCCCATGTCTACTAAAAATACACGTATTAGCCGGGCGTGGCAGCAGGTGCCTGTAATCTCAACTACTCAGGAGGCTGAGGCAGGAGAATCACATGAATCCGGGAGGTGGAGGTTGCAGTGAGTTTAGATTGAGCCACTGCACTCAAGCCTGGGTGACAGAGGTCTCAAAAAAATAAATACATAAAAAAGAAGACATTGACACAGGGAAGAGCACAGACAAAGGTGGAGAGTGATAGGCTTGGCACATTTTGGCACAGAAAGGAACTGGGAGAAGTATAATCTGGGCCTTGAGAGGCAGCAGGAACAGATCTTCTGGGGCTGAAAGTTGTGGTCAGGATTTGAGATTTTATGAGGGCAATGGAGAAGCTGGAGAATGGCATGATACAATTTGCATTTTTAAAACTTTCTCTGGTTTGCTTATTTTACTTTTTATTTTTTAGAGATGAGGTCTCACTCTGTGGCCCAGGCTCGAGTTCAGTGGCTCAGTCACAGCTCACCGCAACCTGGACCTCCCAGACTCAAGTGATCCTCCCACCTCAGCCTCCAGGCTAGCTAGGACTACAGGTGCACACCACATCACGCCAGGCTAATTTTTAAAAAATATTTTGTAGGCCAGGTAAGGTGGCTCACGCCTGTAATTCCAGCATTTTAGGAAGCCAAGTTGGGCCTGTCACCTGAGGTCAGGAGTTCGAGACCAGCCTGGCTAACATGGTGAAACCCCGTCTCTACTAAAATAATATAAAAATTAGCTGGGCGTGGTGGCACAAACCTGTAATCCCAGCTTCTCGGGAGGCTGAGGCAGGAGAATCATGAACCTGGGAGGCAGAGGTTTCAGTGAGCTGAGATTGTGCCACTGCACTCCAGCCTGGATGACAGAGTGAGATTTTGTCTCAAAAAAAAAAAAAAAAATCAGCTGGGTGTGGTGGTGGATGTCTGTAATCCTAGCTACTTAAGGGAGGCTGAGGCAGGAGAATTGCTTGAACCTGGGAGGCAGAGGTTGCCGTGGGCTGAGATGGCACCACTGCACTCCAGCCTGGGAGACAAGAGCGAAACTCTGTCTCAAAAAATTAATAATAATAAAATTAAATTAATTTAAAAATTTTTGTTAAGATGGGGTTGCTCTAGGTTGCCCAGGCTGGTCTCGGAACTTCTGGGCTCAAGCAATTCTCCCTCCTCCACCTCTCAAAGTGCTAGGATTCAATCTTCAGCTTTCTGGAAGGGTTCACCTCAAGACCCTTTAATTTATCTACCAGCCAATGGTAGATAGTCACTTCCTGGCCACCTCAGCCCCTCACCTCACAGTTAATCTCAACATCATGACACAGTCCAGTAAGACTCACCTCTCACTTTAAATCATTAAAGAACAGTCGAAATTTATTGAAAGCTTCTCAGGGATGAAGAGGAGGGGCTTACACAACAGGGATGAAGAGGAGGGGCTTACACAACAGGGATGAAGAGGAGGGGCATCATAACAAAAACGAAATTTTTGAGTATTCTTTCCCCTGCCCCCGACTCCAATGTTCCATTACATACATCCATGGCCCAAAATATCTTTAAATTAAATTTGAAAACCTCCACCTTGCTCCTCACCATGCCCTCTTTCCTACCCACCCTTAGTCCTTGCCCTCTGTGTCCCTTTATCCCTTTATGCAGAAGTAATCTTAGCCTCTTGTGATTTAATTTTTCCTGTCATTTTGAATGTTCGGGTGGAGAAGGGGAGTGGAAGTTACAAGGAAGAAGGGACAAAAGTGTGTTGGGGAAGACTTATCTGATAATATATTTACAATACTTTAGAAAAAAAGAAAGTGGGCTGGGCGGGGTGGCTCATGCCTGTAATTCTAGCAGTTTGGGAGTCTGAGGTAGGCGGATCCCCTGAGATCAGGAGGTTGAGACCAGCCTGGCCAACATGACGAAACCCTGTCTCTACTAAAAATACAAAAATTAGCTGGGTGTGGTGGTGCGCACCTGTAATCCCAGCTACTTGGGAGGCTGAGGCAGGAGAATTGCCTGAACCCAGGAGGTAGAGGCTGCAGTGAGCCGAGATTGTGTCACTGCACTCCAGCCCGGGCCACAGAGTGTGGCTCTGTCTCAAAAAAGGCCAGGTGTGGTGGCTCACACCTGTAATCCCAGCATTTTGAGAGGCCGAGGCAGGTGGATCACCTGAGACCAGGAGTTCAAGGCCAACCTGGTCAACATGGCGAAACCCCGTCTCTACTAAAAATACAAAAATTAGCCATGTGTGATGGCAGGCGCTTATAATCCCAGCTACTCGGGAGGCTGAGGCAGGAGAATTGCTTGAACCCAGGAAGCCGAGGTTGCAGTGAGCCAAGATGGCACCACTGTACTCCAGCCTGGGTGACAGAGCAAGACTCAAGAAAGCTACTTTTGATACCTTGAGGCAACCCAGATGAGACTCCGCTTTAAATTTATAAGCAAGAACTTGAGTGCCTTTGTCCACAGCTCCTGCGTGTTCAGATGCGTTCTGATGGAATAGCATTCCCCTCGGCCGCCAGCGTCCTCCATCAGGCCTGTCTCCACCTGGATCCTGTAGGGCAGACAGAGGCCCAGCTCACCCTTCTCAGCCTCTTCCTTGAACTGCTGCATGCAGTCCAGGAAGGCCACCATCGCGCGGTCGAACTTGTTATTGAGGAAAACATCCTGCCCCCCGTAAGAGAACAAGGGGAGCTCAGTGCCCTCATCTGTTAAAGACTTCAGATAGGAATGGTTTCCGCAGGGGATGAGTCGATACCTCTGAAACTGCAGTCCAATTGTATTGGCCAGGGCAAGGAGCAGCAAAGCCGCCTGTCCCCAGGCAGCGTTAATCTCATTCCAGCCCACAGGGACAGTGGGGAGGCGGCCCAACCTGAAGTTATTGATGACGCCCAAGGAGCCCTCCACCCAGATCTCAAACGTGGCAGTGAAACAGTTGATTTCCTTCAACCGGTCCATCTGGACCCTGGCATATTGCAGCTGGTTCTCCACGTTCCCCAGCTGGTCAAGCAGTTCCAGCTGCTGCCACTTCAAGGCACTGTAGTCCCTGTAGTACCGCCTCTCCTGCTGACCCAGCTCCGCAGCCTCTGCCTGGGCTGCCTCGAGATCCGTGGCTGCTCTTGCATTGCTCCTGTCCACATCCTCCAGCTCCTGCACCAGCCTGGCCTCCTCCAGCTCCAGGTCCCGCAGCTCCGCCCGCAGCGCCGCGGTCTCGTCCTCGCTGGTCGCCAGCATCCCGGTCTCCAGGCAGCGTTGGTAGTTCTGACTCTCAGCTTCTGTGAGAGCGAGCTGGATGTCCAGCTGCTCTAGAAGACTGTCGGTGCACTCTTCACACAGGGGATGGTCCACATCTTCTTGGCCAGAGACGATGTCAAAAATGTCACCAGCTGCCTTCTGGATGCTACTGAGCGCTTGCATGGGGCCAAGCTCCCCCAGCAGGGTGAAGACGTTGGCCTGGTCCCTGGACACACTGCCATCACCTGGAAGGGGTCTGCTGGAGGCGCCATCCTGTGGTTCCTCAGCATCTGTCACCTCGCTGGTGGTGGCGCCGGGCTCCGGGGTGTCTCCGGGCTCAGCCTGCCCGGAGGTGGGCGCCGCGGCCGCAGGGAGGCTCCCGGACTCCGAGGAGCAGCTCAGCCTTAGAGCCTGGTGGCAGCGCTGGCACAGGAAGCGGATGGAAGTCATGGCGGAGGGCCTGACTCCCGCCTTGTGTCTAATTTTCCTGAGGCTCCCAGTTGCTTATCATTTTATAGCTTTTCAGGTCTTTCTAGAAGAGTGATCCTTTTAAAATGCACATGTCGTCTTGTCACTCTCCTACTGAAAATCCTACAATGGTACCCTCCCTCGGTACCTGTAGACCCCCTTCAGCTCCTTACAGGCCCGGGATTATTTCCAAAAGGAAAATCTGATCACCTCCTTTTCCTCCTGTACCACGTCCAAGGCACGCCTTAAGAGTAATCTTGCTAAAACTAAAATCTCATCATGGCACTGCCCTCCTTACAGTGTTTAACACTCTTATCTAACCTTAAGATCAAGTCCAATCAACTTTGGCCGAGGGCGTTGGCTCACGCCTGTAATCCCGGTACACTGGGAGGCCGAGGCGGAAGGATCACTGGAGGCCAGTAGTCCCAGAATACCCTGGGCTACATAGGCAGACCCCTTCTCTACAAAAAGTGAAAAAATTAGCCAGGTGGGGTGGCCACTTACAGTCCCAGCTACTTAAAAGGGTGAGGTGGGAGGATTGCTTCAGAGCTTGAGGTTGCAGTGAGCTACGGTCCACTCCACTCCCACCTGGGCAACAGAGTGAGACCCTGTCCCCAACCCTGACCCCCTCATCCCCATGCCCCCTTTACACACATACACACACACACACACACACTTAAAAGAAAATAAAAGTTCAGGCTGGGCGAGGTGGCTCACACCTGTAATCCCAGCACTTTGGGAGGCGGAAGTGGGTGGATCACTTGAAGTCAGGAGTTGGAGACCATCCTGGCCAATATTGTGAAATCCCGTCTCTACTAAAAATACAAAAATTAGTCGGGCATGGTGACAGGTGCCTGTAATCCCACCTACTCAGGAGGCTGAGGCAGGAGAATTGCTGGAACCCAGGAGGTGGAGGTTGCAGTGAGCCAAGATCACACTACTTTACTCCAGCCTGGGTGACAGAGAGAAACTCCGTCTCAAAAAAAAAAAAAAAAAAAGGGGGGGGAAAGTTCAATCATTTTAACCTAACACCAACGCGGGAGCCTGTCTTCCTGGCTTCTTCTCTCCCCATTTCCTGCTCTCCTGAGCCATGGGCTCCTCTGTGTTCCTGCATGCTAGTTGCATTTCGGTTCTATCCAGCATGTAACTTTGTTCCCTCTGACTGGAACACTCTTCCTTCCCCTCTCCACCTGGCCGAGTCACTCATCCTCTAGGGCTGATTAACTGCTAAATCCACAGTGAACAGTAGATTATTGTTTTATGTTTTTTGAACAATTGATCTGTCTCCTAATCGATTGTGGTTGCCTCTCATGTTTGGCCCACCAGGAGGTTCTAGGGAATAATGAAGGATCTGAAAAGGGGTAGGGGCTCTGCAGTCAACTGCTAGAGGATGCTTCTGTTATTGATTCAGGAATATTTCAGAGAGGACATTTTCTCCGAGAACCTTCTCTGGTCCCCAATTTAAGGCTGTCTGCTCTGTGACAAACTTTTTTTTTTCTTTTCCAGATGGAGTCTCTCTCTGTCACCCAGGCTGGGGTGCAGCGGCACAGTCTCCACTCACTGTAACCTTCGTGTCCAGGGTTCAAGTGATTCTTGTATCTCAGCCTCCTGAGTAGCTGGGACTACGGACGTATACCACCCCACCCGGCTAATTTTTGTATTTTTAGTAGAGCTGGGCTTTTGCCATGTTGCCCAGGCTTGTCGAACTGTTGACCTCAACTGATCCTCCTGCCTTGGCCTCCCAAAGTGCTGGGATTACAGGCATGGGCCACTGCACACCTGGCCACACTTAACTTCTTTTTTGTTTTTTTGGTTTTTTTTTTAGACAGTCTCCCTCTGTCACCCAGGCTGGGGTGCAGTGGTGCAATTATTGGCTCACTGCAAACTCCACCTTGGGGTTCAAGCGATTCTCCTGCCTCAGCCTCCCGAGTATCTGGGACTACAGGCACATGCCACCACGCCTGGCTAATTTTTGTATTTTCAGTAGAGACGGGGTTTCACCAAGTTGGCCAGGCTAGTCTCGAACTCCTGGCCTCAAATGTTCTGCCCACCTTGACATCCCAGAATGCTGGGATTATAGGCGTAAGCCACCTCGCCCAGCCTATTTTTTCAATTGCTTTGTTTAGACGCAGTCTCACTGTGTTACCCAGGTTGGGGTACAGTGGCACAATCACTGTTCACTGCAGTCTCCACCTCCCAGACTCCAGCGATCCTCCCACCTCAGTATCCCGAGTACTTGAGACTACAGGCAATGTCACCACACTGGGTTCATTTTGTTTTTTTAATTTTTGTTGTTGTTGTTGTTAAGATGGGACCTTGCTATGTTGCCAGGGCTAGTCTCGAACTGGCCTCAAGCAATCTTCCCTCACTTTAACCTCCCAAAGCACTGGGATTACAGGCATGAGCACTTGGCCAAGTACTTGCTTTAAGCAAAAACCTATGAGCCTCTAACCTGTAGTTATTGACGTGGTGGGGTAGTGCATAAAATAAACACACACAGAAGGATCCACATTCCTCATCTGCAGGAAACCACAGTAGGGGGTGAAAAGTTAGTTACTCCTCCTAGAGTCCAGCAGGAGGCAGCCTGCCAGTAACATCTATTATTCTGGCAGGAGGAGGCTCTGTGGGCTGAGGGAAGGCAGGAAGCCATCCTTCACATTCACTGGGGAGTGGCCCTGGACTCCACACGTTTCAGCACATCAGGCGGTTGTGCTACATTGAACCACACGTGGAGGAAAATGTGGAAGGAAAACATGTCAAGGAAACAGTCTCCACTGGCCACCCTTTACTGTAGTCTTCAAACCCCATTTAATCCATGTTCCCATCATGGCAGCAGCATCAGTTTACATCTTTTTGTGTTTTTTTTTTGAGACAGAGTCTCACTCCATTGCCCAGGCTGGAGTGCAGTGGTGTGATCTTGGCTCACTACAACCTCCACCTCCCGGGTTCAAGTGATTCTTCTGCCTCAGCCTCCCGAGTGGCTGGGATTACAGGCGCCCACCACTACGCCTGGCTAATTTTTGTACTTATTTATTTATTTATTTATTTATTTATTTAGTAGAGATGAGGTTTAGACATGTTGACCAGGACTGGTCTCCAACTCCTGACCTCAAGTGATCCGCTCACCTTGGCCTCCCAAAATGCTGGGTTTACAGGCGTGAGCCACCGCCCCTGGCCTATCAATTTACATCTGTTACCACTTGGTCCTTCCTGTGATCTCTCACCCAGTGTTCTCTTTTGTTTGTTTCTCTTTTTTTAAATTGCTTTCTCACCCAGTATTATACCTGAACCTCAAAACCACTGGGAGGTGGGCAGGCAGACAGTACATCCCTACTTTCTAGTACAGAAACTAAAGTGTAGAGAAAGTAAACAATTAGTCATAACGTCTCTCTAGCCCTCCTGACCGCTCAGAAATGCCCCGGAGTCAGTAGGTAACAGGATCATCCTCTAGAAGTTGACTACAGAGTCCCCTACCTCTGTCCGGGTCATTCACTATTCCACAGAAACTGTCGAGTGGATCCAATGAGGCTACTCCATAATTGATCAGGAGACAGCTCAATTGCTGCAAAAGCTTAAAGCAATAATCCTCCGTTTGCTATGAATTTAGCAACAAGGGTTGCACAGTACTGCAAAGGGGTGCATGGTGCCCTCTGGGTGTTAACCCTGGGGTCATATTTTTATTTTATTTTTTGAGACGGAGTCTTGCTCTGTCACCCAGGCTGGAGTGCAATGGCGCGATCTCAGCTCACTGCAACCTCTGCCTCCTGGGTTCAGGTGATTCTCCTGCCTCAGCCTCTGGAGTAGCTGGGATTACAGGCACCCACCACCACGCCCAGCTAATTTTTGTATTTTTAGTAGAGAGGGGGTTTCAACCATGTTGGCCAGGCTGGTCTCGAACTCTTGGCCTCAAGTGATTCTCCCACCTCAGCCTCCCAGAGTGCTGGGATTACCTGGGGTTAAAGTTGGAAAGGATCCTCACAGAATCTGTCTTTCCTCACCCTGACACTTCTCCCTACAGGGTTGAGGAACAGCAGAATGAGGTTGAAACTGCTTTCAATGCCGTGGTCAGTTCTGAGTCCTGATTCATTCCCTGGAAGTAGAATGGCAAAGTGAATTCACTGGTAATGGCTATGCCTTATTTTAATTATGCTTTCATGAAAACCAAACAAAAATGGAGCCACAGGGCTTTTGAGCTGGAGTCAGCCCAGAGGGACAATGCCACAGGCTAAGGGAATATGGTGGGGAAGGGGAGTGGGAATTCTTTCTGACTCTAGGTTATCCAACTGAATAATGCCTCCAGGATACTCCAAAATCTATCTGTAGAGCCCTTCTTCAGTGGAGAAGGGAATCAGTGGAGCTGAATGAAGCGTTGCTCTCAGTTGGAAAGGAAATCCCTTATTATTTCTGGAGATTTCCCCCTTCAATTCCTTCCTTCTCACAAGATCGGGTGCATTCAGGGTGGTATGGCCATAGGCATCAATGCCTGCCTTCTGTTTCCAAGATCTCATTGTTTCATTTATTTATTTATTTATTTATTTATTTATTTATTTATTTATTTATTTTTGACAGAGTTTCCCTCTTGTTGTCCAGGCTGGAGTGCAGTGGCGTGATTTCAGCTCACTGCAACCTCCGCCTCCTGGGTTCAAGCAATTCTCCTGCCTCAGCCTCCTGAGTAGCTGGGATTACAGGCGTGCACCACCATGCCCAGCTAATTTTGGTATTTTTTGTAGAGACAGGCTTTCACCATGTTGGCCAGGCTGGTCTCGAGCTCCTGACCTCAGGTGATCCACCCGCCTAGGCCTCCCAAAGTGCTGGGATTACAGGCATGAGCCGCCATGCCCGGCCCAAGATCTCATTCTTGAGGGGTTGGGGAAGCCGAGAGGGAGAATTCTTTGGATCAAAGTGTATGTGGGCCAGGGTTTTTGTGCACTACTGTGTTGCCAGCACTTAGGTGAATTATCTTGACCCTCAACTCTCCTTCCACACTTCACTTATTTCCTTGGGTTCCTTTGCCACAAAACCCTGGGAGGGATTTGTCTATACTCACTGTCTCCAATTCCTCTCTGCACGTTTCCTCTTTTTTTTTTGAAATGGAGTCTCACTCGGTTGCCCAGGCTGGAGTGCAGTGGAGTAACCTTGGTTCACTGCAACCTCCACCTCCCAGGTCTAAGTGATTCTTCTGCCTCAGCCTCTTCAGTAGCTGGGATTACAGGTGCACGCCACCACACCTAGCTAATTTTTGTATTTTTAGTAGAGATGGGGTTTTGCCATGATGGCCAGGCTGATCTTGAACTCCTGTCCTCAAGTGATCTGCCCGCCTCGGCCTCCCAAAGTGCTGGGATTACAGGCATAAGCCTCCGCACCCGGCTGCACATTCCCTCTTAAATCCACCTAATCCGTCTTTATCCTCACCACTCCATGGAAACCCCTCTTACTAAGGTCACATATGCTATCCATGTTGTTAGCTTTCTCAGTGGACTAGGAAGCAAGGTCTTCAGCTAGAAGTAAGGGTGGGGAAGAGAGACCACGTGTGACAGTTACCTAGGAGAGTGAGGGGATTAGAGAGGCAGGATGGTTGCTGGTCAGGTGGAAACGTCCATATGCGACTTGCTGTCAGGAGTGGGTGTGCAGCCACAATCAACTGCGTGAATGTTGCCCAGCAAGCCAGACTAAACCAGGGAGACTCAGGAGGAGGAGGTGGAAGCAGGGGATGAGTAGGAAAGCTGACTGCCTTTTCTTTTTTTTTTTTTTTTTTAAATGAGGAGAGAATGGCAATCATTTACAATGTTTAAGAATGAAAAGCCGGCCGGGCACAGTGGCTCATGCATGTAACCCCAGCACTTTGGGAGGCTGAGGGGGGAGCGGATCACGAGGTCAGGAGATCGAGACCATCCTGGCTAACACGGTGAAACCCTGTCTCTACTAAAAAAAAACCAGAATATTAGCCGGGCATGGTTGCAGGCGCCTATAGTCCCAGCTACTCGGGAGGCTGAGGCAGGAGAATGGCGTGAACCCGGTAGGCAGAGCTGGCAGTGAGCCGAGATCATGTCACTGCACTCCAGCCTGGGTGACAAAGTGAGACTCCGTCTCAAACAAACAAACAAAAAGAATGAAAAGTCAATTAAGAAGAGGACTGAGCTTGGGCAACATGGTGAAACCCTGTCTCTACAAAAAATACAACAACAAACATATTAGCTGGGTGTGGTGCCACAGACCTGTAGTCCCAGCTACTTGTGAGGCTGAGGTGGGAAAATTGCTGGAGCCAGGAGGTCAAGACTGTAGTGAGGTGGAATTGTGCCACTGCACCCTGGCCTGGGTCATAGAGGGAGACCCTGTCTCAAAATAAAGTCTCAGAAAAGAGAAGGGAGGGGAGGAAAGGGGAGGAGAAGGGAGGGGAGGGGAGATACTCTTATTTGGATTCCAGAGAATAGCTGCTTCAGATTCTTCTAGATCTCTGAGCTTCCATTTTGACCCACTGGCTCTCCCTCCTTATCTGGTCAAGAGATTATGCATTTAAAAGAAACTCTCAAATCTGTATATTTTTAAAATTTATTGATTTAAACAGGGTCTTGTCTCTGTTACCCAGTGTCACCCAGGCTGGAGTGCAGTGGCACACTCATAGATCACCGCAACCTAAAACTCCTGGGCTCCAGTAATCCTCCTGACTCAGCCTCCTGAGTAGCTAAGACTATAGGTGTGTGCCACCACACCTGGCTATTTTTTTTTTTTTTTTGTAGAGATAGGGGTCTCACTTTGTTGCCCAGGGTAATCTCAAACTCCTAGGCTCAAGTAACCCTCCCACCTTGGCCTCCCCAGCACTGGGGTTACAGATGTAAGCTGTCACACCCAGTTCCCCAAAAAGCTAACTTTGATATGGACAATTGTTTTCTTTGTTTGTTTGGCTCATTGCAGCCTTAACCTTCAGGGCTCAGGTGATTCTCCCCTCTCAGTTTCCTAGTAACTGGGATTCCAGGTGGGCCACCACACCCAGCTAATGTTTGTGTTTTTAGTAGAGACATGGTTTCACCATGTTGGTCAGGCTGCTCTCAAGCTCCTCTTTTCCTGCAGCTTGCAAAGTGTGAATAAAAGCTTCCATTAAACAGTCAAGGCTACGTTGTTCATAGTTTAGGCATAAAAAATTCATTGAAATTTAAAAATAATAAATAAATAAATAAGATAATTCAAGATTGTGTACGTCCATGCTCATAGTAGTATTATTCAACAATATCTGGCTGGGCGCCGTGGCTGACGCCTGTAATCCCAGCACTTTGGGAAGCCGAGGTGGGTGGATCACCTGAGGTCAGGAGTTCGAGACTAGCCTGACCAATATGATGAAACCCCATCTCTACTAAAAATACAAAAATTAGCTGGGTGTGGTGGCGTGCACCTGTAATCCCAGCTACTCAGGAGACTGAGACAGGAGAATCGCTTGAACCTGGGAGGTGGAGGCTGCAGTGAGCCGAGATCGTGCCATTGCACTCCAGCCTGGACAACAAGAGCGAAACTGTTTCTAAAAAGAAACAAACAAACTAACAAAAACACAATATCTAGGCTGGGTGCAGTGCCTCACACCTGTAATCCCAACACTTTGGGAGGCTGAGGCGGGAGGATCACCTAAGGTCAGGAGTTCGAGACTAGCCTGATCAACGTGAGGAAACCCCATCTCTACTAAAAATACAAAATTAGCTGGGCGTGGTGGTGCATGCCTGTAATCCCAGCTACTTGGGAGGCTGAGGCAGGAGAATCGCTTGAACCCGGGAGGTGGAGGTTGCAGTGAGCTGAGATAATGCCATTGCACTCCAGCCTGGGGAACAAGAGTGAAACTCTGTCTCAAAAACAAAACAAAAACAAAAACAAACAAACAAACAAAAAGCCACAATATCTAAAACATGGAAGCAGCCCATATACCCATCAATGCATGAATGGATCACCAATAGGTCGTGGATGAATCTGATGGACCTTATGCTAACTGAAGTACGCCAGTCACAGAAAGGCAAATACTGTCTCATTCCACTTGTCTCAAATTCACAGAGACAGAAAGCAGGACAGAAGTTTCCAGGAGCTGGGGTGAAGGGAGGATGGGAGTTAATGTTTAATGGGTACAGAGTTGAAGTTTGGGAAGATGAAAAGTCCTGGGGACAGATAGTGATGTGGCTGCACAACAGTGTGAAGGCACTTAATGCCACTGAACTGCACACTTAAAAGTGGTTACAGTGGTACATTTTATGTGTACTACAATTTTTTTTAGAGATGGGGTCTCACTATGTTGCCCAGGCTGGCCTCAAACTCCTGGGCAAGTGAACTTCCTGCCTCCAATTGCCAAAGTCCACTTTCCAAAGTGCTGGGATTATAGGTGGGAGGCACTGTGCCGAGCCAATGTATATCATATGACAATTTTTATTTTATTATTTATTCATTTATTTATTTAATTTTCAAGACAGAGTCTCGCTCTGTCACCCAGGCTGGAGTGCAGTGGTGTGATCTCAGCCTACTGCAAACTCTGCCTCCCGAGTACAAGTAATCGTCCTCAGTCAGCCTCCCAAGTAGCTAGGACCACAGGCGTGCACCACCACGCCCAGCTAATTTTTGTGTTTTTAGTCAAGACAGGGTTTCACCATGTTGGTGAGACTGGTCTCAAACTGCTAACCTCAGGTGATCCGCCCACCTCGGCCGCCCAAAGTGCTGAGATTACAGGTGTGAGACACTGCACCTGGCCTCATACAACAATTTTAAAAAACCTTCAGGCTCCCCTGGCTTTTGGGCCTGAGAGTATCCCCTGCTTCTTTTACAAACCTTTGTGGACTTTGCCTGCAGCTTCACAGAGTTATACTAAAAATAAAAAAATTAGCCAGGCATGGTGGCGGGAGCCTGTAATTGCAGCTACTCAGGAGGTTGAGGCATAAGAATCACTTGAACCCGGGAGGTAGAAGGTACAGTGAGCCAAGATCACGCCATTGCATTCCAGCCTGGGAGACACAGCGAGACTCCATCTCGGGGAAAAAAAAAAAAAGTTAAAAAGGAATGTCAAGCATTGTTTTATTTTGTTTTGTTTCAGACTAACCAGGTATCCTTTCAGATTCTCTTTGCCAAAAGACTGTGGATGAGTTAATTGGATCAAGCTGGAAGGAGAGTATTTTTTCAAGGCTCAAACTATCAAAAGAGCCAAGATTCTGACTTTTTGTCCCAACTCAGCTGCTGATGTAGGGAGTCATGTAAGCTCACAGTCTGCTTAGTTAATCTCTGTGAAATGGGTTTAATGCTAGCAATTAAGCGTTGCTCACAATAAGAAACACGGGCAAGGCCACATACATGTTGCTCCTCAGTATTTGGCACAGTGGGTGGTGTAAAGTAAGTGTTCAGTAGATGATTGATTGATTCCACATGCCGTGACTAATGCTTAGAAGCACTCAGCCTAAAGGCACAGAGCTCCCGCCTCTTCCCAGAGCACTCATTTCTAGCTAATACTATGCCATAAAAATAAAATATAAATGTACAACAGCGCTAACTTAGGGAAATCATACACATAAAACAAATACAATCTATTTACAAAAGGATTCACAGAATTTCTACAAATGGATCTTTGATTAGTGTGTATTCTAGATCATTAACTATTTATGATCAATGTTGAAATGTTGGGAGCTAATGCCAATTGAAGGTCGGAAACTTCTTGCAAGCCAATCAAACCTGTGAAGGTTGACACCACTTTCTTTTCTTTCTTTTGTTTTTTTGAGATGGACTCTCGCTCTGTCGCCCGGGCTGGAGTGCAGTGGCGCGATCTTGGCTCACTGCAAGCTCCGCCTCCCGGGTTCACGCCATTCTCCTGCCTTAGCCTCCTGAGTAGCTGGGACTACAGGTGCCCACAACCACGCCCAGCTAATTTTCTGTATTTTTAGTAGAGACGAGGTTTCACCATGTTAGCCAGGATGGTCTCGATCTCCTGACCTCGTGATCCGCTCGCCTTGGCCTCCCAAAGTTCTGGGATTACAGGCGTGAGCCACCGCACCCGGCCCTGGGTTGACAGCACTTTCACCAATGCCCTTGCACGTGTGTCTCTTAATATCAGCAGATGGTATCTGTTGTATGTCCACCCATCCACTGGACTGTGTGCCTTTTTTTTTTAATTAAAAAAAATTTTTTTAGAGATAGGATCTTGCTCTGTCACCCAGGCTGGAGTGCAGTGTCATGATCAGAGTTTACTGAGGACTTGAACTCCTGGGCTCAAGCTATCCTCCCACCTCTGCCTCCCAAAGCACTGGGATTACAGGTGCGAGCCACTCAATCTGGCCTGTGCACCTCTTGAGGACATTGTTGAAAAACATCTTGTATCCTCCACATCTATTTCATTCTTTCTTTTTTTTCCCTTCCTTCCTATGGAAGGACCTCTAGGCACCATGACTGCACTCAAAAAATTAGCCGGGCGTGGTGGCAGGGGCCTGTAGTCCCAGCTACTCAGGAGGCTGAGGCAGGAGAATTGCTTGAACCCAGGAGGCAGAGGTTGCGGTGAGCCGAGATCGCGCCATTGCATTCCAGCATGAGCAACAAGAGCAAAACTCTGTCTCAAGAAAAACAAAAAAAAAACAAAAAAAAAACTAACTAACATGGGAACAGAAAACCAAAACACTGCATGTTCTCACTCATAAGTGGGAGGTGAACAATGAGAACATATGGACACAGGGAGGGGAAGAACACACACCACGCCTGTTGCAGGGTCGGGGGCAAGGAGCGGGAACTTACAGGACAGGTCAATAGGTGCAGCAAACCACCATGGCACACGTATACCTATGTAATACCCCTGTACATTCTGCACATGTATCCTGGAACTTAAAGTAAAATAAAAAATAAAAATAAAAAAAAGGTGGTGATTGATGCCATACTCGATCAACAAAGTCACAGTGAGCCTAGCCAACGGAGACCAGGGAGGACCAGAACAGCAGGAAGCCATGTGGTCCTGGGGCTTATTAGGGTTACCATGAAGGTGGAAAGTATGTGGACATCACCAGGTGTCAGGGCACAAGGCCAAGTGAGGTGCTGCAAAGGAAAGTGAGGCAAGGGTGTGGAATAAGGAATTCAGGAATGGATCTGGGAATGGTGAGGAAGCTGAGGAAGGTGAATACAGGCTCTTAGACTGTCATTAAAGCAAAGACATGGGCTGGCAACAGAGTTGGCTTATGGTCATTACTATTCATTTATTAAATTCTACTGCAGGCATTGGGGAAGGGGTGGAGGCTAACATCTGTTAAGCACCTAACATGCTCCCGGCCTTAATGTGACAATTGCATTATCATTAAGCACACGTTCACCCTTCCTTCCCTCTACGTGGGAACTTATTTTGGACAATGGACTAGGCTGAGGTGACAGCAGGCTAGTTCCAAGGCCACCTTTCATCTAGTCCTCTTGTCCTGCTGTATTCCACGAGAGCTTCATACCCCATGTAGCCGCTGCTCCTTCAGCCTCATTCTCCAAATGAGAAGACACCTAGAGCCCAGCCCAGCGCAGCCAAGGCCAGCCTGCAAAACTCTGAGAAATAAATGCTTGGATCATAAACCACTGAAACTGAGGCTTATTATCACAGCAAAGGCTGACTAATAGATACAATTACCTTACATATATTTTCTCATTTTAATTTTGAAACAGGCAAAAGGATATCGGAATGCTGAACATCAGGGACTCTCAGGTTCTAGGATTTGAACCCACGTATATTTGACATTGAAAATTTTGTGCTTTCTATGAGAACATGACAACTCTGGGATTTGATGAGTAAAGCAAAAGTTGATAGAATAAAACAGTGACCTTAGAGAAATGCTAACTGAATATTACTGCGGTTGCCCTAGTTACATGATTCTTGGCCGGGCGCGTGGCTTATGCCTGTAATCCCAGCACTTTGGGAGACTGAGGCAGGCGGATCACCTGATGTCAGGAGTTCAAGACCAGCCTGGCCAACATAGTGAAACCCCATCTCTACTAAAAATATGAAAAATTAGCCAGGCGTTGTGGTGCAGAGGTGGCCGTGAGCCAAGATCGAGACACTGCATTCCAGCCTGGGTGACAGCAAAACTGTCTCCAAAAAAAAAAAAAAAAATTATCAGACCCTCCTGCTGAACAGATCTCATAAAATGAGTTCTACATCAACAAATCAGCCTCAGATGCCCCCAGGATGCAAATGGTCAGCTGCCAAGAGCTCCTTCTTTCCTATGTACTTTCACATACATAGCGTAGTTAGTGACAAGCCAGCATCCCAGAGTGAAGATGACCAGGCTGCTTGCAATAGCTTTGGAGAAAGTAAAAACAACTATGACCTTGTCTCACACTCCTGCACTCCTCCGCCAGAAAGCCCTGGCTCCTGTCCTTTCATGAGTCAGCCTCGCAGGTGTTTGTGTAGGACCCTCGGGGATGAAAAATGATGCTCTGGCATGGAGAAGCACTGCAGGGCTTACTAATCCCTTAACACCGGAAAGTAGGAAAGGGAAAAACAGCTAATGGGATGGAAAGACAGTTTGGGAATTGGTTTGGGAAGGACAGCAGACCTGCATGGAGTCAGCCAGAAAAGGTAGTTCAAATATATTTTTTCGAAGATCCTCAGTAATTTTTCACTTTTTCATATTTACCACGTCAGGCTCAGCCTGGTCCCTTGGGCCGTGGAATGTGGCTCTGGAGCCTTCTGAGAAACTTCTCTGGTAGGTCAGGGAGTGGAGGACGGGTCAACCTCTACCAGTGCCCTGCTGCTCTGGTGCCTTGGGAATTCACCCAGCCTGGCCCAGCCACTCAGGTTGGTAGGCTCAGAATGTTTGTTCTTAGCTGTGCAAAATTTGGGAGTTTCTTCTCCTCTCTAGAACATATGGAGCTCTCTCATTGAGTCTGTTTCTTCCTTTTCCTGGAAAGCTCCTCAAGCTCATTCAGCCTCCCATTGGCTCTTTCTCACTCTTCAGGCCCCGGCTGAAACTTCACTTGCTTGAGGGGGCGTTAACCGACCGTTCTGTGTAAGTGGGTCTTCCCAGGTACTCTCTGTTAGAGCACCTTTACCAAACCGGTCACCATCTGCCGTTAGTTGTTGCTCAGTTGTTTATCATCTGTCTTTCCATTAGGATGTGACCTCGGTTAAGCCAGGGACTGCATTTGTCTTATTCATTGCTCAGGCCTTTATGCCTGGCCCCTTATGAGCTTGACAATGAGTGACTTGAATGAATGCATGTGAATGAATGAATGAGTGCCTCCTCGTATCGACTCTGAAAGGCAAGTATAGTTTTGCTCTTAACTGCTGAAATCCATCTAGACTTTTCTTTTAGAATGTTGCTTTAATTATATCACATAAGCCATATATGAAGATTTGCAGAAGATTCAAGCACTTTTTCTTTCTTTTCTTTTCTTTTTTGAGATGGAGTCTCTCCTGTCACCCCCAGGCTAGAGTGCAGTGTGGAGACGTCTCGGCTCACTGCGACCTCTGCTTCCCGGGTTCAAGCGATTCTCCTGCCTCAGCCTCCCGAGTAGCTGAGACTACAGATGTGTGCCACCACACCCAGCTAATTTTTGTATTTTTAGTAGAGGTGGGGTTTCACCACGTTGGTCAGGCTGGTCTCAAACTTCTGACTTTGTGATCCTCCTGCCTTGGCCTCCCAAAGCGTTAGGATTATAGGCGTGAGCCGCTGCACCCAGCTAAGATTGAAACACTTCTAAAGAAATGGAAAACAAGGCTGGGCACGGTGGCTCACACCTGTAATCCCAGCACTTTGGGAGGCTGAGGGGGGCGGATCACGAGGTCAAGAGATCGAGACCATTCTGGCTAACACAGGGAAAGCCCGTCTCTACTAAAAAAAAAAATACAAAAAAAAAAAAAAGGTTAGCGTGGCGTGGTGGCGGGTGCCTGTAGTCCCAGCTACTCGAGAGGCTGAGGCAGGAGAATGGCGTGAACCCAAAAGGCGGAGCTTGCAGTGAGCCAAGATTGCACCACTGCTCTCCAGCCTGGGTGACAGAGCAAGACTGTCTCAAAGAAAAGAGAAGAAAAGAAAGAAATGGAAGACAGTAACAGCCCCCAAGAGGCAACCACTTGAAAATGTTCTTGTTCTCTTTTCTTTAGCCTTTTCCTTTCTCTGCTATTACACATCTGTGTACATACAGAGATATCCTTTAATATAAATGAGTTTTATTTTTCTTTAACAATGACTGGAATCTTCCCAGTCATTGCTGTAGTAAGCACTTCTCATAGTGCTTGTTACAGATGAACCACAATTTTTTCCACCAGTGTTCTCTGGGTGGAAAACTAACATAAGGTAGGCAAGCATTTATGGTTTATCTCTTTCTGATATTTTGCAATTCGCTCTATCATCCTAAAGCAGAATTTACCAAGATTGGCTGGTTCTCTGAATAAACAGTAATGGAAGCTGGTGTTCCATAGTGAGCAGGTCTATGCAAATCTACCCCCAAAGGTCAAGGAAACTGAGACGCCAAAGAAAGAGGCTGACAAATCCAGTTTCTGGGAAAGAAACATTTAATAGGCGCTTACAAACAGAAATGATGACTCAGGTGGTTGCAAGATAAGATAGTGGAACTCCACGCTTACCTCCAGGCCCAGGGCTCATATACATAGGGAGTTTGCCTAAGGGTAAGATTTACTGAAAGTATGTGAAAGTGAAAGTAGAAATCGTAGAGGTGTTCCCAAACGAGAGTTAATCAGAAGTCGTGGTGGCGGATTAGCATCCAAGATGGAGTTGCTTTAGCTTCCACAGCTGATTTGGACTGTTGAGACACAAGTTCATTTTACTGTATTATTATTTTGTAATTTTCTTTCATCAGAAACTCACTCTAAGGATTGATAATTCACAATTTAGCAAAGTGTTTAATCCTTAATATAGAGGAAGCTGGGCGCGGTGGCTCGTGCCTGTAATCCCAGCACTTTGGGAGGCCGAGGCGGGTGGATCACCTGAGGTTGAGAGTTCAAGACCAGCCTGACCAACATGGAGAAACCCCATCTCTACTAAAAATACAATATTAGCCAGGCATGGTGGCGCATGCCTGTAATCCCAGCTACTCGGGAGGCTGAGGCAGGAGAATCGCTTGTACCCGGGAGGCGGAGGTTGCGGTGAGCCGAGATCGCACCATTGCACTCCAGCCTGGGCAAAAAGAGCGAAACTCCGTCAAAAAAAAAAAAAAATATATATATATATATATATATATATAAATAGAGAGAGAGAGAGAGAGAGAGAGAGGAAATTCATATTAAATAAAAGCCTACTTCAGTGCTTCTTTACTTCCTGGGGCTCATAAATGCACTAACCAGCAGTTTCGGGCTGGGGTTCCTCAGTCTCCCCAACCAGTGCTGACACAGGCCGAGCTGAATTTGAAATAGTGGGAGATCGAGAGATGGTAAGAAACCATTTTTGTTTGTTTTAGAGACAGGGTCTTGCTCTGTTGCCCAGGCTGGAGGGCAATAGTGTGATCATGGCTCACTGTAACCTGGAACTCCTGCGCTCAAGCCATCCTCCCACCTCAGCCTCCCAAAGATGTTGGGATTACAGGCTTGAGCCACCACACCCAGCCAAGAAAAATTTTTGACGTCTTCCTAATCCTGACTCTTTGTGACCTCTCTGGTTTATTTCTGCGGGATCACTGAGCAGTGTGCAGACTCACTGTCTCTGCTGCAAGGTAGATACTTGGACTTGCCAAATCTAACACAAGTCTTTAGACAAAATGCCCCAAAAAGTACTTTCAGTCTTTTTCTTCCTCTGTCATTTCTTGGGGTGTCTTTTGACTTAAGGATATTTTGAAAAGCTCATTCATCAAGTAGTTCTTTTTCTACTCTGATGTCCTGGCCAGCACCAATCTTAGATCCCATCCTATATAAATTTGCTAGCAGGATTTCAGTGAGGAATGTTATCAAAAACACATGATTTTTCCTTGAGAGTCCTATTGAAGTACAGGATTAAAATTTCCAATCACCTGTCCTCTGTGGATGCTTAATCATAGTACCTAACATATAATAGATTTCTGTGTTGGCCAGGTACAGAGATTCACACCTGTAATCCCACCACTTTGGGAGGCTGAGGCAGGCAGGTCACTTGAGGTCAGGAGTTCAAGACCAGCCTGACCAACATGGCGAAACTCCATCTCTACTAAAAATACAAAAATTAGCCAGGTGTGGTGGTGGGTGCCTGTATCCCAGCTACTCAGTAGGTGGAGGCATGAGAATTGCTTGAACCCGGGAGGTGGAGGTTGCAGTGAGCCAAGATCACGCCACTGCACTCCAGCCTGGGTGATAGAGAGAGACTCCGTCAAAAAACAAAACAAAACAAAACAAAAATCTGCCCTGACTTTGCTAGATTCTAATTTAATTACTTTAGCTTGAGACAGTGAATCAGTATTTTCTTAAGCTCCCTGGCTGACCCAGAGTACATTCAAAGTTGAGAACCAGAAGATAGAAGATGTACTTGCACTGGGTCTTGAAATATCTGTAGATTCACACAGAAACAAAAGAGGGATAAAATATTCTGAATGGACATGAGAACACAAGAACAGCAGTCATATAGTTAAGCAGATAGAGATGGGAGCTACTTATGCACGGGCATGGAATCTTGTAATTTTAGAACTGAAAGTAACCATAAAAATTATTAGGCCAGGTGTGATGGTTCATGCCTGTGATCCCAGCAAAGCTGAGGTGGAAGGACTGCTTGAAGCCAGGAGTTTGAGGCTAGCCTGGGAAACCGAAACCTAGCAAGACCCTATTTCTTTATTTCTTTTCTTTTTTTTTTTTTTGAGACGGAATCTCCCTCTGTTGACCAGGCTGGAGTGCAGTGGCGCGATCTTGGCTCACTGCAACCTCTACCTCCCAGGTTCACACCATGTTATCCAAGATGGTCTCCATCTCCTGACCTCGTGATCTGCCCACCTTGGCCTCCCAAAGTGCTGGGATTACAGACGTGAGTCACTATGCCCGGCCACAAGACCCTATTTCTCCAAAAGTAAAAATAGCCAGGCATCCCTGGCTAGTAGCTGGTACATCCCCGTAGTTCCAGCTACTCAGGAGGCTGAGGTGGGAGGATTGCTTGAGTCCAAGGGTTTGAGGTTGTAGTGAGCCGAGATCACACCACTGCCTTCCACCCTGGGCAATAGAGCAAGATCTCGTCTCAAAAACAAAACAAAACAAAACAAAACTCTCTGTTTACATATCTCCTACTATGTTTATCATTACTGCTGTTAAAATAGTTGTTCATATACACATATATATAGTATTTATCATTAATATAATTTATTATAGATGTGTGACATATATGTATATAAAGTTGGTACTTTATAGTTTGTTGAGAGCTTTTATCTGAGTTATTTTGAGTTCCAAAATGATTCTGTGAGGTCATGGAAATCATTAATCCTATTTTATAGTTGAGGAAACTGAAGCCACTGAAGCTCAGTGACTTTGGCAGCTGCTGGTATTGAGACGTGCCAGGACACAAAAGAAGTCGGAGAGAGGAAGAAAGATCATTTGAGGGACTTTCATTTCAGGTGGGAGTAGGGCGATTTTTATTCATATTAGTGACCACCCTGAAAATGGGTAAAAATGCTGGAAGAAATATGAAAAACTTCTTAAAGTATAGAGGGACTAAAATATCGTGAGGAATGACAAGGCCAGTGTCTAGGAGAAGGCAAGAACACAGAAAGGTGCGCGGAAACTTCACAGCTTACTTTTGCCCTGTGAGCATTTGCTGACCTGGATGAATCAGCTGCTTAACTGAGACGTGGGGAGAGGCTAGCAGAGGTGAAGGCCCAAGGCACTCTACATAGGGAAAAGACAGCAAACGTTTCCCTCACAATCAGGGGAAACCAGAAGTCAACCATTCCCCATTTCCCATCTTTCTACGGTTGTAGGGAGAGTTGTCTTGTTGCTAAGAGATGGAGAAGGCATGAAGGAAAAAAAGGGCATCTTTGATTTTATAAACCTAGTGCCCACCCTTGCTAGGAATTGAATTTAAAGTGGTTTGATACCAGCAGTGTCCCAGGAATTTAGTAAATGCAAATGCAAAATCTCAATAGAGGAAAGAACCTGAGCTTCTGGGAACCCTAAAAATTGTTCAAGGGCAATGAAAAGCATACAGTCAAAGATGCTAATCACAGTTTGAATGAGAACCGGCAAAATAAAAGATGACATAACTGACCTCCAATGACTTTGAAAATTGGAATTATCAGACATAGATTATTATAAAGAATGACAATTGTATTTTAAAGCATAAGACAATAAAAAATATGAGTAAAGATATTATAAATTGGATCACAGCCGATTTGAAAAGGAAACAAAAAATAACTTATTTTATTTTTGTAGAGACAGAGTCTCTTTCTGTTGGCCGGGCTGGTTTTGAATGCCTGGTCTCAAGCAGTCCTCCAACCTTGGCCTCCCAAAATGCTGGGATTACAGGCATGAGCCGCCACACCTGGCTAAAAAGGAATTTCTATGAAGGAAAAGTTTAATAACTGAAATTAAAACTTCAAAGTAATGGATGAGTTTGGAAACCAATTGAACATAGTTGAAGAGAAAGTTACAGATTTAGAAGATAGGTCAGAAGGAGTTGTCTATAATACCACACAGATAAAAACATGAAAAATATGGTAGCTAGATTAAAAGATGTCAATAATAGAATAAGATGGTCTAACATACATTTAATCAAAGTTCCAATTAAAGCAAAGAGAGAATTGACAGAGTCAATATATGAAGAAATAATGACAGTAATACATTTTTCTCTTATTTTAATTAATTAATTCATTAATTTTTTAATTGAGACAGGGCTTCACTCTGTCACCAAGGCTGGAGTGCAATGGTACAATCTCGGCTCACTGCAACCTCCATCTACCAGGTACAAGTGATTCTCCTGTCTCAGCCTCCCGAGTAGCTGGGATTACAGGTGCCCACCACCACACCCGGCTAATTTTTGTATTTTTAATAGAGATGGGGTTTCACCATGTTGGCCAGGCTGGTCTCGAACTGCTGACCTTAGGTGATCTGCTCACCTTGGCCTCCCAAAGTGCTGATATTATAGGAGTGAGCCAAGGAGTCCCACCTATAACTGGGTATCTTAATAATTCTTATCTGCTGGGCACGGTGGCTCATGCCTGTAATCCCAGCCCTTTGGGAGACCAAGGCGGGCAGATCACCTGAGGTCAGGAGTTCGAGACTAGCCTGACCAACATGGAGAAACCTCATCTCTACTAAAAATACAAAATTAGCCGGGCGTGGTGGCACATGGCTGTAATCCCAGCTACTCGAGAGGCTGAGGCAGGAGAATAGCTTGAATCCGGGAGGCGGAGGTTGAGGTGAGCCAAGATCATGCCATTGCACTCCGGCCTGGGCAACAAGAGTGAAACTCCATCTTAAATAATAATAGTAATAATAATAATAATAATAATTCTTATCTAGAAGATGGGAATAACATATTGTGGCTGAAGCTGTAGCCAGTCAGAGCAGTCACTCATTAGCCAGGATAAGAAGCTACTTGGTTTTTTGTGGTCTGGATGACATTCTTGCATTTCTGTCTGTGTTCCAACTTGGTGACAGAGTAGTCTTGGTTTCGTCTTGATCCACCTCTGTGACAGAGTGATCTTGCCTGATGTCAGTGTTCTATGAAATTATAGTGTTTGTTGGGAGAACGCCACAGCCTGGCTGCGTGTGCCAGGCCAGCTCTTGGTATCAGGGGCCGCTTTCCTCATTTTCAGGCTTAACACTGTCCGGGAGAGTCGTTTGCCCTTCAGCAGACCGACCGAGTTGTCAGGGAAGGCAACTTCAGTCTTGTGAGCCTTCCAAGAAACCGAGTGATTTCAGCTGCAGAGTGGACATGACGTGCTTGTCTGTGGTTGTTCCTGCCTTCGCCCCTCTACCTTAGCTAAGCCAGGTTTCCAACCGTTCCCTTGCTAAGATTCTTCAGTTTTAATTTAAATGTTTTGGGTTTGCACAATCAGTGTGGCTTTTGAGAGGTAATTTTTCTTTGACCTTCTATTTTTATTTATGAGATCAGAAACATGTTTGGTAAAACAGAGGGTTTGATTTTGGGGACTCAAATGAGTTTGCAAATGTTTAGCACTAGGGCCATTTCCCATGAAATGTCTTTATTCATAGATTCCATGTTCCCCATTAGCATGAATCACTGACTCCGCTGTGACACTCCTCAAAATGAAGGCAACTGCTTCCTGAACAAGGTGCTTGATGTGAGTAAAGTGTTTTCATATCCACTGATGAAAGACACATGCGGCAGTAAAATCAATTCAGTGCCTTTTTCCGACTTTTCTGGCCAAAAGCTCTGCTAAAATGTTGTGGCTGTAGCTTCACAGCTGTGAATACTTTTATTCTGTTACCGGCAATTCCATCCTTTTCGCTGCCGTGGCTTTCATTTCCCTCCTGGTGGTTCGAGTCCTCACGCCCAGTCTCCGCTCCCGTGGTCCACCTGGGCCACTTGCCCCGCTTTGCGATGACCTCATTCAGCCCTCCGGTTGCCATGGCAGCACCTGGAGTTTGGAGGCATGTGCTTTCCTTTCTGTGGTTTTGTTGCTTCCAAGGTCTCGGCAGCATTTTCCTCTGGGGTGACTGATTCGGGATCTTTTTGGTTAGCATTCACATCAAAGAGACTCTTATCTTCCCAGCCACGTTTCTCTCCACATCTCTACCTAACCCCCTGCCCTCCGTGCTGGCTTTTCAGAAGATTCAGATACACTCATTCGGAGTTTTAAAGTTGTTAGGGCTTTTACATGTTTATTGACAAACAATCCACGGCTGGCCCGTGTCTGGACCCTCAAATGCTGGGTGGGCACCACCTGGTTCACTGTAGTTTACTCATGGAGAAAACTCTGGATTCCTGTTACTGGTTGGAACTTGCTAGATGGCTGCACTGACTCTAGGGAGAGTGAGGCTGGAAACTCAGGGAACTTTGGAGCCTAGTCCTTCCTGATTTCTAAGACTGGCTGCCTGCTCTTTCTCAGACCTGTCCTGACGTTCCTCTATGTTCTCCTACTGTTTGACCGAGATAAGGATTTTAAGAGTGTTAGTCCCGATCCCAGCATGATAATTCCCAGGTTAAGGGTAAGAATGAGGCTGGGAGTGGTGGCTCACGCCTATAATCCCAGCACTTTGGGAGGCCAAGGTTGGGGGATCATTTGAGGTTGGGAGCTCGAGACCAGCCTTGCCAACTGGTAGAACCTCGACTCTACTAAAGAAATACAAAAATTAGCCGGGCATGGTGGCAGGTACCTGTAGTCCCCCCTACTTGGGAGGCTGAGGCATGAGAATTGCTTGAACCCGGGAGGCGGAGGTTGAAGTGAGCTGAGATCACGCCACTGCACTGCAGCCTGGGCAACAGAGCGAGACTCTGTCTCAAAAGAAAAAAAAAAAGTAGGAATGAGCACCTGGTAGCTCATGCCTATAATCCCAGCTACTCAGGAGGCTGAGGTGGGATGGAATGCTTGAAACTAGGAATTAAATAACAGCCTGCATTTAATAACTATAGTTAATACTTTAAATCAAAAGAGACATTTAAATAGAATGTTCTATGCTTCTGCTTTGAATAATATACCTTCATAAAAACCTGGAAGGCCAGGTTTGAATTGAGAATTCTTGGAGTCCTGGGTTTTCTGCATTGGGATGTGGTAGTGGGTGGTGGGAGGAGCTCTTCCGGGTTCACAGATGTGGTCCCCCTACCCACCCTGTCATTCCGGCTTTCAGCTGTAACACAGAATCATGTGCCTTGCTCAGGCAGGGAACGGGCCCACGTAGGCCCTGGAAGTGGGCTGTGCCTATTTTGGTAGGTCATTCTGGGGTCACAGTACCCTGGCATTGTTCAGAAGGGGCACAGCTTCTGGGTGGGCCTATCACTCAGCTTGATGGGGACGGAGGCATATTCTGGGGGTGCCCAGAGCAGTGGCCTCTAAATCAAGGGCCCAGGGCAGGGGCTCATCTTGCCCAGGTCTAAAGGTGATGTTGCTTTAGCCTACACCTATTTGAGGACAGGCCTTGGCAGAGAGCAGGAGTCAGTCTCCAACTGCGTTATATTTGAATTCAAATAATTGCTTGGAGATCTGTGTGTCTCAGTGGATTCTTGTCATTTTTCTTCCTCCTATTTCTATTTTCCTTAACTCCTACCTCCCTACTAGTTCTTGGATTGTGGGTTTTTTTGTTTTGTTTTTTTTTTTTTGAGAAAGAGTCTTGCTCTGTTGCTTAGGCTGGAGTGTCATGGCACAATCTTGGCTCACTGCAACCTCCGCTCCTGGGTTCAAGTGATTCTCCTGCCTCAGCCTCCTGAGTAGCTGAGATTACAGGCGCCCACCACGATGCTCAGCTAATTTTTGTAGTTTTGCACAGAGGAGGTTTCACCATTTTGGTAAGACTGGTCTCGAACTCCTGACCTCAAGTGATCTGCCCACCTTGGCCCAAAGTGCTGGGATTACAGGCGTGAGCCACCGTGCCCAGCAGCTCGATACTCTTAAATCCAGTGGCTTACATGGCAGCCTCACTTGGATGTTGCACAGATATTTAAACCTAGGAGGTCCAAAAAGAAACTGTTGGTTTTCCCTCTGGAATTTAGACCTCCCACCCGCTGTCCTACAGGTTTTTCTGCCTTAGGCATGACAGCGGAGTCCATTAAAGCAGTGGGTCTGACCTTACGCAGCGCTTCACCCTGGATTTCTTGCTTTTCCCCAGACCCACAGTCCCTCCCTCAGCAAGCCCTGAAAATTTAAATCGGATGTGGAATTGGCCCACTCCTCCCCTGCTGCTGGCTTCCCCAAGCCCAGTGCAGCCTGGACTCCTCCATCCACTCCTGCCTTCTGTCCTTTCTTGCACAGTGACAACAATGTCCTTAATGTGTCAATGTGTCATTTGGATTATTTCACCTCGTTGCTTGCAATTATTTAAAGGCTTCTTTTTTTTTTTTTTTTTTTTTTTTTTTTTGAGATGGAGTCTCACTCTGTCGCCCAGGCTGGAGTGCAGTGGCATGATCTCGGCTCACTGCAAGCTCCGCCTCCTGGGTTCATACCATTCTCCTGCCTCAACCTCCCGAGTAGCTGGGACTACAGGCGCCCGCCACGGCACCCGGCTAATTTTTTGTATTTTTGGTAGAGATGGGGTTTCACCGTGTTAGCCAGGATGATCTCGATCTCCTGACCTCGTGATCCGCCTGCCTTGGCCTCCCAAAGTGCTGGGATTACAGGTGTGAGCCACCGCGCCCGGCCACATATGGCATTTTATTTCATATTCCATTATTCATTGATGGACTCATGCCTTTGCCTTCAGAGCTCACAGTAAGCCAATGTCAAAACCACAACACAAAACACTACATGAATAAAAACAATCAAATCATCATTGTGATAGAACATTCTCTCCCTACAGACCTATTTATGTGGGAAACAACTTTATAACCAGAAGATTGCTTGCAGATTCCACGATTAGTACCTTAGAATTACCCTGTGAAGAGAACCAGAATACTTCTTCTGCTCTCTGAAACCTTGGGAAAAACACTGGAAATCCACTGACCTATTACATTCTCTTTTCCCATTTAAACCATTGTTTGGCTTTCCAATCCCCTTGCCACAACCATGCATAACACTTGGTTGTGTATCTCCAGATTTTTCCAAATGTTCATGCAAAAATACATACATACATTTTAGCCTTTGTTTATTATAAAAATGAGAACATTAATATATACACTTATGCCATTTTATTTCCACTTAAAACACCAGGTATATCAGGTTCCAGAGAAGATCCATGTAGATCGTCTCACTTCTTTGCAGATCTGGAATACTCCAGTACACAGATGATAACAAGAAAAAACATTTTATTCCTTAATTTAATTATTTATATGCTTAGAGATGGGGCCTCGCTATGTAGCCCAAGCTGGTCTTGAGCTCCTGGGCTCAAGTGATCCTCCCACCTTGGCCTCCCAAAGTGCTGGGATTCCTGGTGTGAGCCACAGTGCCCAGCCTTATTCCTTTTTTCTTTCTTTCTTTCTTTCTTTCTTTCTTTCTTTCTTTCTTTCTTTCTCTTTCTTTCTTTCTTTCTTTCTGTCTTTCTTTCTTTCTTTTTCTTTCTCTCTCTCTCTCTCTCTTTCTTTCTTCTTCTTTTTTTTTTTTTTCCTGCAGATAGAGTCTCACTCTGTCTCCCAGGCTGGAGTGCAGTGGCATGGTCTCAGCTCACTGCAACCTCTGCCTCCCAGGTCCAAGCAATTCTTATGCCTCAGCCTTCTGAGTAGCTAGGATTACAAGTGCCCGCCACTACATCAGGCTAATTTTTGTATTTTTAGTAGAGACGGGGCTTCACCATGTTGTCCAGTCTGGTCTCGAACTCCTGACCTCAGGTGATCCTCCCGCCTCCACCTCCCAAAGTGCTGGGATTACAGCATGAGCCACCACCCCCCGCCTCATTCCTTTATTAATGGTTGTTTGTTACACTCTCCAATACATATTTGATGAATGAGTGAATGAGTGAATTAATATATTTTTACAACCACTGTAAGGATGTCTGTTCTCTTTGGATTGAGATTATTGGCATAAAATTGAGATAAGCATTGCCATATTATTCTTCTAAAATGACGAACAAGTTTGTACTCCTCTTCGGTGATGCTTGAGAGTACCTGCCTTCCACACCCCAGCTAACACTGAATATTAATTATCCTTTAATTTTTTTCCCAAGTGAAACAAGTGAAAAATAATGATCTCACAGCCATTTTAACTTTTAATTCCTTTAGTTATATAAAATGTGAAACATCTTTCCACATTTAAAAAAAAATTTTTGTTTTTTTTTCCTTTTTCATATCACACTGTCTTAACAACTTTTCAGATCTTTATTGGCCATTTGGATTTCTTTTTCTGTCAATTGTCTGTTCCTATGCTATCATATTCTGGAAATTTCTTTCTTTTTTTTCCCCCCCGAGACTGAGTCGTGCTCATCACCCAGGCTGGAGTGCAGTGGTGTGATCTCAGCTCACTGCAACCTCCGCCTCCTGGATTCAAGTGATTCTCCTGCATCAGCCTCCTGAGTAGCTGAGATTACAGGCACTTGCCACCATGTCCAGCTAATTTTTGTATTTTTAGTAAAGATGGGGTTTCACCATGTTGGCCAGGCTGGTCTTGAACTCCTGACCTCAAGTGATCCGCCTGTCTCAGCCTCCCAAAGTGCTGGGATTACAGGTGTGAGCCACTGCACCTGGCCTGAAAGTATCTTTTCTCGTTTTTGTAAGACATGGTCTCACTCTATTGCCTAAGCTGAAGTGCACTGTGCAACTATGGCTTACTGCAGCCTTGACATTCCAGGCTCAAGCGATGCTCCCACTTCAGCCTCCCGAGTAGATGGGACTACAGGTATGCACCACCATCACTCCACGCTAACTTTTGTACCTTTTTGTAGAGACGGGGTCTCCCTATGTTGCCCAGGCTGACCTCAAACTCTTGGGTTCAAGCTATGCCCCCACCTTGGCCTCTCAAAATGCTGGGATTACAGATGGGTGCCACCATGCCCGACCTCTTAAAGTTTCCTAACCTAAAAGGTGTACAACTATTACTCTGTATTCGTAGTATAATACTTAACCTAAAACACACCTTTAGGCAACATAACTTTAAAATATATGATACTAAGAATATGTATAGCTTACTATGTGCTAAACACTGTTCTAAGAACATTCCATGTATTACCTCATTTAATCCTCTCCCAAACCCACATCTGAGTCCATTTGGGTTGCTATAACATAAATACCAGACTGGGTGGCTTCAACAACAAATATTTCTCACAGCTTTGGAGGCTGGGGAATCCAAGGTCGAGGTGCCAGCAGATTTGGTGTCTGGTGAGGGCTAACGTCCTGGTTCACAGACGGACGCCTGCTCACTGTACCTGCACATGATGGAGGGGCTGGCTAGCTCTCTGGGGTCTCTTTTATAAGAGTACTAATCTCATTCATGGTGGATTCCATCTTTAATCACTTCCCAAAGGCCTCAACCTCCTAATACCATCCCTGGGGGTTAGGTTTCAACATACGAATTTAGGGGGACACAAACAGGCAGATCACGGAGCCTCGCAGGATAAATATTTTTATTATTTACTCTTATAAAGGATAAACCTCAGGCCCCAGAGACACTGAGATTTTCTAAAGTCTCACCGATGGGAAAGGGCAGTGTGACCCTTCGTGCATGGTGAGTTGATAGAAACTCCCATCTGTCTGCACGATGGGATGAGATTCTGAGTCTTCTCATTTACAGATTGTAGTAACTTCCCTCACAATGGACTGACCTCACTCGCTTGCAGGTGGCTCTTTTCACGATAAGACTCCGCTTAGGCGGAGCCAGTGACATAAGGTGTAGGGCCCGGTGCAAACTGAAAATGCATGGCTGTTGGTGACAAAATTATTCTGGGCCGGGCAAGGTGGCTCACACCGGTAATCCCAGTACTTTGGGAGGCCAAGGCGGGAGGATCACCTGAGGCCAGGAGTTCAAGACCAGCCTGGCCAACATGGCAAAACCCCATCTCTAGTGAAAAATACAAAAATTAGCCGAACATGGTGGTGGGTGCCTGTAATCCCAGCTACTCGGGAGGTTGAGGCAGGAGACTTGCTTGAACCCAGGAGGTGGAGGTTGCAGTGAGCCGAGATCACACCACTGCACTCCAGCCTGGGTGACAGAGCAAGACTCTGTATCAAAAAGAAAAATTATTCTGGGCCAGGTGTGGTGGCTCACACCTGTAATCCCAGCACTTTGCGAGGCCAAGGCGGGAGGATCACCTGAGGCCAGGAGTTCAAGACCAGCCTGGCCAATATGGCAAACCCCGTCTCTATTAAAAGTACAAAAATTAGCCAGGCATGGTGGCAAGTGCCTGTAATCACAGCTACTTGGGAGGCTGAGGCAGGAGGATCGCTTGAACCTGGGAGGCGGAGGTTGCAGTGAGCCAAGGTCACGCCACTGCACTCCAGCCTGGGCGAAAGGGCAAGACTCTATCTCAAAAAAAAAAAAAAAAAAAAATTATTCTGAATTTCAAGACAGCAACAGCAGAGTGTTAAAGTAAGGGGCTCTTGTAAGTACAGGTCCCGTGTGACTGCCCAGGTCATATACTCATGAAGTCAGCCCTGGGCTTAAAGTATTGGGACACGGTCTACAATTTTAACTAATAAAGAAATTGACACAGAGAGGTTAAGTAACTCTGCCTAGAGCACAGAGGCAGACCCGACCTTTGAACCTAGGTCTGTCTGATTATTAAGCATGTATGGATTCTTTGCAAGACTGCACACCATCTCTTCATATAGTGCCGGCCGGCTTATGTATGTGCTCAAATCATCCTAGTGGAATTGATCGTAACTTGTGCTGGAAGCAGGATGGAAGGAGAAGTATAAACAGCGAACTTTTCCAAGGGAGGGGAAGGAAAAGCAGAGTGGTCTTACTGCCCAGGCCTCTGGACTCTAGAACTCAGGTACCTTGGGCTCATCTGCTATGAGAGAAACTCAGGCTGTCTAACCCTGGAGAGTTTTGGAGAAAATGATGGAGAACCAGGTACCTCTTTGTTGGTTGAAGAGCATGGTATACACACTTAGAAACCTAACATGCCCAGCCAGGCATGATGGCTATAATCACTACACACTGGGAGGCCGAGGCAGGTGGGTCACAAGGTCAGGAGTTTGAGACCAGCCTGGCCAACATGGTGAAACCCCATTTCTACTAAAAATACAAAATTTAGCTAGATGTGGTGGTGTACGCCTGTCATTCCAGCTACTAAGGAGACTGAGGCAGGAGAATTGCTTGAAGCCAGGAGGTGGAGGTTGCAGTGAGCCAAGATCACACCACTGCACTCCAGCCTGGGCGACAGAGTGAGACTCTGTCTCAAAGAAAAAAAAAAAGAAATCTAACATGCCCAACTTAGAGACCAGCGAGAGAAGAGAACGCAGACAGGGAATGACCCCCCAAAAAATCAAGTCCATGTACCTGCAAACTCCCCCAGTGGGACACTTGGCCATGTGAAATCAACAAGCAAGCCCGAGGCTATGAACAACTTTCTTTTCAACCCTTAACGGACAAAACCAAAACTTTATTTGTGATTCCACCCTCCCCTCCCACCCTCTCAGTCGGTTTCCGGCAGAATATCTTGATGTCAGGACTGTTGTTGTAAGTCCAACACTCAGTGAGACCAAGGGCCGCTGGAGACCCCAGCCTCGCTGTGCCAAACGCCAAAAGTTGCTGTGTTTTTGGTTCCTCACTGTGTGACTTGTGGGAAGGCGGAGGGAAAAGGGAAGGGGTGACACATGCAAGGAAGCAAGCACAGGATAAACGTGGTTTCCCTCCATGATGCCGTCACTGTGAAAGCACACATTCCAGATCTCACCAGCACTGCCCTGTTTCTCAGGATTGCCAAGCAATTTCTCCAGTTTACCGTCTCGTCCTGTGGGCAGTTGTTATGTGCTCAGCACGCTGCTAGGTACACGAGCAGGGATCAGAGAGAGCGAAGTCAAACCTTGGCTTTTGCCCTCGAAGAGTTCAGTGTTGCTCTCCAGCTGGGACAGCTGAATGCAGCAATCAGAGAGATTCAGGTTGGAGTGGCGAGGCCAAGAGATGAATTCCTCAATACGTGGCTTGGAAACGTAGGTGTTCAAGCATTTGGAAGCTGATCCTTCCCTCTCTTATTATACTAAAGTAAATTCCAGATGGATGGAATATTTAAATGTAAAATGAACACAATCTTAACAGTAGTAGCAAAACCACAAAGCATTAGTGTAATCACAAAAGAGAACAGGTTTTCTAAGAGGGGCATGAATCCCAGAAGCAAGAAGGGAAAAGGCTGAAAAGATTAATGTCATGTAAATTTTAAAATGTCTTTGTAAAAAGCAAACCATAAACAAAACCAAAAGAAAAGGTACTTTTTCTGCAGCAGCCATGGCAGAGGAATTTCTATAACATAAAAAGACTCTTGGAATCTGTGGAAAAATGATGAATGCCCTCCCAACCCCAAAGAAGCAGAAATCGCTAAAGAGAAAGTGTGAATTGCCAATAGACGCTTGACAAGATGCTGGAAAACAGAAGACATACGGAATAAAACAGTATCGGGCAATTTTCCACCTGCTAGACTGATAAATATTTGTAAAGATTTCTGTCCCCGGTGTAGATGATAAAATGAGGGATAGGCACTTTTGATGTGAGTATAAAGTGCAACAGTTTTGTAGAGTCAGTCATATTTATCGTGCTTTAAAATGTTCATATCCTTTACCCAGCACTTCCACCTTTTCTAGAAACTTATTCCAAAGCAATCCCAATGCAAATCTCTGAAGAGGCTAGATGCAGCGGCTCATGTCTATAATCCCAGCACTCTGGGAGGCTGGCAGGAGCATCACTTGAGCCCACGAGTTTGAGACCAGCCTGGGCAACAAGGTGAAATCTCGTCTTTAGAAAAAACACAACAATTAGCTGGGAGTGGTGGCGTGTGCCTCTAGTCCTAGCTACTTGGGAGGCTGAGGTGGGGGAATTGCTTGAGCCTGGGAGGTTGAGGCTACAGTGAGCCATGATTAAGCCATTGCACTCCAGCCTGGGTGACAGAGTAAGACCCTGTCTCAACAATAACAACAACAACAACAAACAATCTATACAAAGGCACAGAGATGACATTCATAATCAATGTTATGAGTCTAGGCTTGCTTTATGACAGGTTCTATGTACAATACTTTAGCATCATTTAATTCTCACCGCCACTAAAGCAATGTGTAGTTCACCCTTGAATAACATGGGAGTTAGGGGTGATGAACCCTCCACCTGTTGAAAATCCAAGTGTAACTTTTGACTTCCCCAAAACTTAACTACGAATAGCCTATTGTTGACTGGAAGCTTTGCTGATAACATAAGCAGTCAATGAACTTATATTTTGTATGTTATACGTATTACATACTGTATTCTCAATAAAGTAAGCTAGAGAAAAGAAAATGTTACTAAGAGAATCACAAGGAAGAGAAAATATGTTTCCTATTAAGTAAGTAGAATTGGGTCCTCATAAAGGTCTTCATCCTCATCATGCTCACATTAAGTAGGCTGAGGAGGAAGAGGAAGCGGAGGGGTTGGTCTTGCTGTGTCAGCGTTGGCAGAGGCAGAAGAAAATCCAAGTGCAAATGAACCCACGCAGTTCAAACCCGTGTTGTTCAAGGGCCAGCTGTACTATTGTTAGTGTTCACTTTATAAATGATAAAACTGAGGCTCACACCTGTAATCTCAGCATCTTGGGAGGCTGAGGCAGGTGGATCATTTGAGGTCAGGAGTTTGAGACCAGCCTGGCCAACATGGTAAAACCCCCTCTGTACTAAAAATACAAAAAAATGAGCCAGGCATGGTGGCGCATGCCTGTAGTTCCAGCTACTCGGGAGGCTGAGGCAAGGAAATCGCTTGAACCAAGGAGGCAGAGGTTGCAGTGAGCCGAGATCACTCGAGTCACTGCACTCCAGCCTGGGCAAAAGAGTGAGACCCTCTCTCAAAAAAAAAAAAAAAAAAAAAAAAATTCACCCACCTCTTTTCTCTCCCAAAACATAATTACATTTATGTATATGATAAAGTACACTGGAAAGAAGGCATATTTCTTCTGACCCCTTTTATTTATTTTATTCTATTATTTTTTTCCAGTGGAAAAATATATGTATATAACTGATATATATAACTAAGTCTGGCTGGCTAATTCTAAAGATATATATATGTGTGTGTGTGTGTGTGTGTGTGTGTGTGTGTTCCCTCTGGCCCACTTTTATATCTCTCTCTCTCATACATATATATATATATCTCTTTAGAATTAGCCAGCCAGACTTAGTTTAGATGATCCCAATTTTGTTGACAATATCCAAAGCATCGTAGTTAGGATCCAGTTAAACATACGCCTTCTTGTCTCCATCAGCCTGATCAGGGAGTGGACCTTGGCCACACCGGTATTGTAGAGCTTTCTCACAGCCTGCTTGATCTGGCACTTGTTGACTTTAACATCCACAACGTACACAAATGTGTTGTCTTTTGTGTTCTTCACGGCTGACTCAGTGGTCTGCGGGATTTTGATGATGGCACAGCGGTCAGCCCTGCTCCTCCTGGAGGCGCTCGTCCGAGGATATCTGGGCTGTCTTCGGGAGCTGCAGTGTCTGGCCACAGGAAAGTGGGTGGCGTGTGGACGTTCCTTTTTGTGTGTGGCTATGCACGGCTTTCAGCACTGCCTTCTTGGCCTTCAAAGCCTTCACTTTGGCTTCGGCTTTAGGAGGGGGCAGGAGCTTCCTTCTTTGCCTTCCACGCCATCTTGCACAAAGAATTCCCTTTTATTTATTTATTTATTTATTTTTAGACGGAGTCTCACTCTGTTGCCTAGGCTGGAGTTCAGTGGCGTGATCTCGGCTCACTGCAACCTCTGCCTCCCGGATTCAAGCGATTCTCCTGCCTCAGCCTTCTGAGCTGAGTACCTGGGACTACAGGCACCACAATCCCCAGCTAATTTTTTTGTATTTTTGGTAGAGACGGAGTGTCACCATATTGGCCAGGCTGGTCTCAAACTCTGGACCTCATGGTCCGTCCACCTCAGCCTCCCAAAGTGCTGGGATTACAGGCATGAGCCACCGCGCCCAGCCATTTTTATTTGTTTTTGAGACACAGTCTTGCTCTATCGCCCAGGCTGGAGTGCAGTGGCGCGATCTTGGCTCACTGCAACCTCTGCCTCCTGGGTTCAAGCAATTTTCTGCCTCCCCAGTTGCTGGGATTACAGGCGCCCACCACCATGCCTGGCTAATTTTTGTATTTTTAGTAGAGACAGGATTTCACCATCTTGGCCAGCCTGGTCTTGAAGTCCTGACCTCGTGATCCACCCGCCTTGGTCTCTCAAAATGCTGGGATTACAGGAGTGAGCCACTGCACCTAGCCAGGACTTCCTTTTATTTAAAGCAAATAGTAGCTGATAGGGTTTGGATCTGTTTCCCTGCCCAAACCTCATGTTAAAATACACTCCCCAGTGTTGGAGATGAGGCCTGGCAGGAGGTGATTGAGTAGTGGGGGTGGATTTCTCATGAATGGTTTAGTACCATACCCTTGATGCTGTCCTTGTGATAGTAAGTTGGTTCTGGCAGAGATCTGTGTGTTTACAAGTATGTGGCACTGCCCCCATCTCTCTCTTGCTCCTGCTTTCACCATGTGGCCTGCCCACTCCTCCTTTGCCTTCTACCATGATTGGAAGCTTCCTGAGACATCACCAGAAGCTGAGTGGATGCCAGCATCATGCTTCCTGTACAGCCTGTGGAACTCTGAACCGATTAAACCTCTTTTCTTTATAAGTTACTCAGTCTCAGGTATTTTCTTTCCCTCCCTCCCTCCCTCCCTTCCTTCCTTCCTTCCTTCCTTCTTTCTTTCTTTCTTTTTTTTTTTTTTCCTGAGATGGAGTCTTGCTCTGTCACCCAGGCTGGAGTGCAGTAGCGGGATCTCAGCTCACTGCAACCTCTGCCTCCCAGGTTCAAGTGGTTCCCCTGCCTCAGCCTCCTGAGTAGCTGGTACTACAGACATGCGCCACCACACCTGGCTAATTTTTGTATTTTTAGTAGAGATGAGGTTTCACCATGTTGGCCAGGCTGGTCTCGAACTCCTCACCTCAAATGATCCACCTCCTCAGCCTCCCAAAGTGCTGGGATTACAGGCTTGAGCCACTGCACTCGGCCTCAAGTATTTTTTTTTTTTTTTTGATAGCAATTCAACAACATACTAATACAGTAGCATAGAAAATACAAACCATTTAATATATATGCATCTAAGTTTTTTTCACTCAGAATATACTTTAGAAATTATTCCAAAAGTTCAAGAAGTTTCCTCTTTCTGTCTTATAATTCCATAATATTTAGTCAAATATCATAATTACTTGACAAGTTCTCCCTGATAGATGTTTTAAATTTACTTTCAAACTTTTTCACACTAAATTGTATTAGTAAGCTCACACATATATTATCTTCAAATGTGTGAGCATATCATAAGATACCCATATAAACAGAATTGCTGCATCCAAGGGTATGTGAATTTATAATTTTGATAGGTATTGCCAAATTGTTTTTAATGGAGTTTTTACCAAATAACACTTCAGCCAGCAATGTATGAGCAAGGTTGGTGATACTTTTATGTGTTCCCTTCCATGCTAATTTTTCTTTGACAGTCTTAGGTTTATGTGGCACTTACTGTCTTATTTTTTTTCTTTGCAAACTTATTTTATTCTCCAAGTAGAAAAAAGTGTTGAAACCTATACTTTTTCCACAAATGTTGAAACCTATACTAAAGCCACCTAAGGTTATAAAAAGCTAAGCTCTGTTATAGCTTTCTTTTATATTCCATTTTCACATATTGGAACCTACTGCATCCAAATATTTAGTAACCAGGACTTCATCACCTAACCAATCATATTTCTGCTCAAAGTCTTCAGGCCATGGTCATAGCCCTGGCCACTTGTCTTTGCATTAGACTGAAGGAAATAGCAGATGTCTGCAGCAGAGTAACAGCAAGAGTGAGAGAACCTCTGCTGAGTTGGATACATCATTTCCTATCCTTAGAATGATCTAATTCTTGGAGAAATTAGATTCGAAACTTGGAGAAAACAGAGACACTGTTTAAAATGTAGTGATATAATATGTCACAGGAACAGAGGGAAAAAAATAGTAAAATGCAGTGATAAGCACCTTTCACTTAACTTTTTTAGACACACACATGCACACACGTACATGCACACACATGTACATGCATGCACGCACACACACATCCCAGGAAAACAATGCTGCCTTCATCTTTTGTCTTATTTTTTGAATACAAAGTGTTCAGGAATATAATTTCCCCATAAATAATTCCCTAAATTCTTTTTGTTGTTGTTGTTAGATGGAGTTTTGCTCTTGTTGCCTAGACTGGAGTGCGATCTCAGCTCACTGCAGCCTCCATCTCCAGGGTTCAAGCAATCCTCCTGCCTCAGCCCCCTGAGTAGCTGGGATTACAGGCACCACCACCATGCCTGGCTAATTTTTTGTTTGTTTGTTTTCTGTTTCTTGAAATGAAGTCTCGTTTTGTCGCACAGGTTGGAGTGCAATGGCACGATCTTGGCTCACTGCAACCTCCGCCTCCCAGGTTCAAGCGATTTTCCTGTCTCAGCCTCCCGAGTAGTTGGGATTACAGGTGTGTGACACCACACTCGGCTAATTTTTTGTGGTTTTAGTGGAGACAGGGTTTCACCATTTTGGCCAGGCTGGTCTCAAACTCCTGGCCTCAACTGATCCACCCGCCTTGGCCTCCCAAAGTGCTAGAATTACAGGCAGGAGCCATCATGCCCAGCCCCTAATTTCTTTAAATTACATGATTTTAAAAAGGCTTTTTAAAAGAGTGGTTTTGTGTTGACAGCAATGTTGAGCAGAAGGTACAGAGATTTCCACATAGCCCCCATCCCCACACATGCAGCCTCTCCCACTACCAACATCCCTCACCAGAAGTGACATTTGTTACAACCTGTGAACCAACACTGACACATCATTATTATCCAGAGTCCAGAGTTCACAATAGGATTCACTCTTGGTGTGTACATTCTCTGAGTCTGGACACATGTCTGAGGACATGTAGAGCATATATACTGTTTGTAACTTACTTTTTCTTATTTAATGTATCAAAATTATTTTACCATGCCATTAAATAGTCTTCTCCAATGTCATTTTTAGTGGCTTATAATTTATTCCATTATATAATTAACACGTAATTTATTTAATCAATCCACTATTGTTTTGGAGGGTTTTTTAATTTTAATTTTTATGTATGTATTTTTGAATGGAGTCTCGCTCTGTCACCCAGGAATGCAGTGGCGTGGCCCCAGCTCACTGTAACCTCCTCCTCCTGGGTTCAAGCAATTCTCCTGCTTCAGCCTCCTGAGTAGCTGGGATTAGGCGCCAGCCACCGTGCCCACTTATTTTTGTATTTTTAGTAGAGACGGGGTTTCACCATGTTGGCCAGGCTGGTCTCAAACTCCTGACCTCAAGTGATCGACCCAACTTGGCCTCCCAAACTTCTGACCTCAAGTGATCCGCCCACCTCGGCTTCCTCAAATGACCCGCCCATCTCAGCCTCCCAAAGGCATGAGCCATGGTGCCTGGCCTGATTATTATTTTAAGAGCTGTGACACTAGTATAATAAGTATGCCTTCACTGAATGTTCTCAATAGATTCTTGAAAAGTGTGACTTTAAGAAAAATGACATATAGCAGGTCCTCAAATAATGTTTCATAATAACATCGTTTATGAAGAAAAACAATGGTTTCGTTGTAAGTCATTTTGCTGAAAGTCACAGTTTCCAAGAACCTATCAATGATGTTAAGTGAGGGTTTACCATATTACCTGGGAAAAATAGATAATTTTCTTTCTTTCTTTCTTTTCTTTTTTTTTTTTTTGAGACGGAGTCTCGCTCAGTCGCCCAGGCTAGAGTGCAGTGGCGCAATCTTGGCTCACTGCAAGCTCCACCTCCCGGGTTCACGCCATTCTCCTGCCTCAGCCTCCCAAGTAGCTGGGACTACAGGTGCCCGCCGCCGCACCCGGCTAATTTTTTGCATTTTTAGTACAGACAGGGTTTCACTGTGTTAGCCAGGATGGTCTCGATCTCCTGACCTCGTGATCCGCCCGCCTCAGCCTTCCAAAGTGCTGGGATTATAGGCGTGAGCCACTGCGCCCAGCCAAATAGATAATTTTCTACTCACATCTCTCACAACAACCACATATGAAGTATATTTTTAGATTCCTTATTATTTGCAAGAAATAGTGCTATGTGTGATACGAGAAACAAAGCTAAATTATATGTAAAGGAATTTATATTCTCTTTGGAAAGACAGTATTTACAAATTTAAAGAAAGGGGAACTTTTACCTATAGTATCTTATTTGACTTTCACATGGACTGTGTGTAAAAGGTAGAAGTGATTAGAATTATGGAAACGCAAACATTTCCTTGGCCTCTAACTGACATTGGGTTGATCCAACATTTAATAGAAAAGAAAAAAAAAGTATAAAGATGATGAGGGGGACCTTCCATTTTTGATGACAGCAGGCTGTTATTTGGGCCACATTCCTATGGGAAGACAAGTTAAAATGAGAGAGTATGGAAAACTTCTTAGAAGCATAAATTATATATAAAAATAGAGTTCGAAATTTGGAGGTCAAGAAACAAGAGAGTGGGAACAGCACAGTCCACTCCTGCGCTAAGAGCATCTGCCTGGAGGCAGCTGGGAAACTGAGCTGAAACCCAGAAGGATGGACTGAACCACAAGTATACCCAGCCCTCTTTTCCTGGTCCCTCTTGAATGGGAAGAATTTGGGGTTGAGTGGGGAAAAGGCTGATCCCTGAACTTGAAAAACAAATGCTGACCCTGGTGAGTGCTCACAGACCAAATTCACAGTATTAGGTATAGGGGACATGTTTACTTAAACATGGTTACAGATTCCTAGTACCCAGGTGCTTGGCAGTTGTAAATGCAAAACCTCTCTGGATAAAGTCGTCTTCATCCCAGGCCTCTGAAAGACCTCACGAATATGTTTTCAAGGGCAAAGGTAGCACTAAATCAAAGATAAATTAGTACAACAAAAAAATAAGATGCAATGAACAAGAACTAACAAAAACCCAGCAGATAACAGACCCCCCCAAGACTTCATATACTAGAATTATTAGAAACAGATTATATGTAATGATTATTATTTGAAACATATGACAGGCTTTAAAAAATTCTTGGTAAATAGGAGATGATGACATGAGATATAACAGATCTGTAAACAAACCAAATAAAACTTCTACCCACGTAAAAATAAAATAACCCAAATTAATAACTCAGCAAAATGAGGCTTTAAAGCAGATTGAACACAGAAGAGAAAAATAACAGATTTGGAAGGTAGACCAGAAGATATTACATAGAATGAGAGAGAGAAAGATGGAGAACAGGGAAGAGAGAATAAGAGACTCAGAGGACAGAATTGGAAGGTTCCAGAAGGAGAGGAGGGAGCATTGGCAGAGGTGGTATTTGAAGGGATAATGTTGGAAAGTTCTACAGAAAGGGGGTGGACAGTATTTATTTATTTATTTATTTATTCATTATTTTTTGAGACAGAGTTTCGTTCTTGTTGCCCAGGCTGGAATGCAATGGCGTGATCTCAGCTCACTGCGACCTCCCCCTCCCAGGTTCAAGCGATTCTCCTGCCTCAGCCTCCCAAGTAGCTGGGATTACAGGCTTGTGCCACCACGCCCAGCTAACTTTGTATTTTTAGTAGAGACCAGATTTCTCCATGTTGGTCAGGCTGGTCTCGAATTCCCGACCTTAGGTGATCCTCCCGCCTCAGTCTCCCAAAGTGCTGGGATTATAGGCGTGAGCCACCACGCATGGCCCACAGCACTAATTTACAGATTCAGGAGGCCCAATGAATGCCAAGAAAGATAAATGAAAAGTAAATCATACCGAAAAAATTACAGTAAAACTGTAGATAATCAAAGACAAAGAATATGTTAAAATATTGAGAGAAAGAGGGAAAAAGAGAGAAACAATGGGGGTGGGTAGAGAGAAAGATGGAGAGAGAGAAAAAGAGAAATGAAGAGAAAGAGGAGAGAGGGAGGGAGAGAAAGAAGAGAGAGACAGGAGACAAATGGGGAGAAAGAAAGGAGAGGAGAGATGGAGAGAAAGAGAAGGAGAGAGAGGTTACCTTAAAGCAGCCATGATGGCCAGGTGCAGTGGCTCAGCCTGTAATCCCAGCACTTTGGGAGGCCAAGGTGGGTGGATCGCTTGAGGTCAGGAGTTCGAGACCAGCCCGGCCAACAAGGTGAAACCCCGTCTCTACTAAAAATACAAAAATTAGCCAGGCATGGTGGTGTGTGCCTGTAGTCCCAGCAACTCTGGAGGCTGAGGCAGGAGAACCAGTTGAACCTGGGAGGCAGACGTTGCAGTGTGATCACACCACTGCACTCCATCCTGGGTAACAGAGCAAGATTCTGTCTCAAAAAGAAAAACAAAACAAAACAAAACAACAAAACAACAAGACAAAGCAGCAAGGCTACACAAATAGAATACAGAAAGATCCGTTAATACATTGAAAGAAAGTAATTGCAAAGCTAAAATTATACACTGAATAAAATGATCCGTAAGAATTGAAGGTAAATACAGACATATTCAGATAAAGAAAAAAACAAGTTCATTGCCAGCAAATCTCAAAAAATAATAATAATAAAGAAAATAGTACACTTATGGATAGCTGTATATGAATTCTGATTTCATCAGGCAGTAAAATTAATGTCTGGTGGAACTTAAAAAAATTTAAATACTTTGTGACAATAAAACACATAAGCTGGAGCAAATGGGAAGGTATCACTCATTTACCTGTTTTTTCCCTCTGCTCCCTTCTGTGTGCTGTTAAATACTGAGAGGGCTGGGGCACAGAACGCTGCGTCTCCTAGATTCCCTTTGCCACCTGGTGTCAGTCTTTTGGTCTCCTTTTAGCCACAGCAGTGCAGTGATGGAAGGTTGAGAGGACGGAAGGAGAGAAGCACTTTCAGCTTCTGTGGATCTCCCTAAAATAAATGCAACAATAGACGCTGGCTTGGAGGCTACAACCCTTTTTTCCATATCTTAATCTTTTTTTTTTTTTTTTTTGAGATGGAGTCTCGCTCTGTCACCCAGACTGGAGTGCAGTGACGCAATCTCAGCTCACTGCAACCTCCGCCTCCCAGGTTCAACTAATTCTCCTGCCTCAGCCTCCTGAGTAGCTGGGATTACAGGCGCCTGCCACCATGCTTGGCTAATTGTTTATATTTTTAGTAGATCCAGGGTTTCACTATGTTGGTTGGGCTAGTCTCGAACTCCTGATGTCGTGATCCACTCGCCTCGGCCTCCCAAAGTGCTGTGATTACAGGTGTGAGCCACCATGCCCGGCCCACACCTTAATCTTTCTCTCTTTCTTTCTCTTTCTGATCTCTGGGTATCCCTCTTTTACCCCCTTTTGTCTTTCAGCTACCCCATTTTCTGTGTTGCTCCTTCAGCTTTTCAACATCTTATAACAAATTCCCTCCATTAAATGCCCCTGATTGTCGCACCTAGAGTGGTTTCTGTGTCCTCGCTGCTTCGTGACTCTGTGCGGCTCTTTCAGGGATCTCCTCCACACCACTGCTTCCTGGATCATCCTTACCTCCTCCCAGCCCCAGGCCTGCAGCCTCACGTGCAGCACCTCTGTCTTGTCCTCATTCACCTGCTCCTGGTCTCCAAACAGCATTTGTAGTTCTGTAGCAGAGAGGAGTGCCCAGGCACTCCAAAAGGTCACACGTGCGCTCCTCACACAGAGGTCTTTTTGAACTGAGAGCATCTAAAAAAGGTCCCCAGTGTTCTTCAGGTTTCTCTGAAGGAAACCTCTTCAATCAGGATAGCACTACTGGGACATTCTTTGTTTATGAGACAGAGTCTTGTTCTGCCACTAAGCTGGAGTGCAGTGGTGTGATCTCAGCTCACTGCAACCTCCACCTCCTGGGTTCAAGAGATTCTCCTGCCTCAGCTTCTGGAGTAGCTGGGATTATAGGTGTGTGCCACCACACCTGACTAATTTTTGTATTTTTAGTAGAGATGAGGTTTCATCATGTTGACCAGGCTAGTCTTGAACTCCTGACCCCAAGTGATCCACCTGCCTGGGCCTCCCAAAGTGCTGAGATTACAGGTGTGAGCCACCGCACCCGGCCTGAACTATTGGGACATTCTGTAGCCAGTATCCCACATTTGGGGGAGGAGCCATAGGGATCTCTTCCTGTAGCCAATCAGCATTTTGCCTTCCTCCTAGGCTTCACCTGAGCTGTGGGGCACAATGGAACTGCCGGGCTCCAGGTAGTGCCGGAGTCCAGCGTCTCCATGAACTTGTCCAGTTTTGGGGACTGGCTGAAGTACTGCCCCCAATGAATCCCATGGAGGACACAGAGCTCCTGAGGCTTGAAGGCTTATCTCCATTCCAAAGCTCCTCCAGCTCCTCAGCTCCTAATCTTTTTATGCTCTCTTAAGCTTCTTCTAGAACATCAAAGCTCTAGAATGCAAATCTCATTTTATCACTCTCTTCCTTAAGACCTTCCAGTGACCTGTTTCCATATTTTCATATAACATCTTCAGTCGTGTGCAGACAGTGGCCTTTCTAAAAAGGAAATAAAAAACTTCCAATGGCTGTCTCAGGCAGAGTGATCTTTCTAAAATGGAGATGAGACCACAGGGTTTGTTTTTTTTTTGGGGGGGGTTGGGGGACAGAGTTTTGCTCTTGTCGCCCAGGCTGGAGTGCAATGGCACAACCTCGTTCACTGCAACTTCCGCCTCTCAGATTCAAATGATTCTCCTGCCTCAGCCTCCCAAGTAGCTGGGATTACAGGCACCTGCCACCATGCCTGGCTACTTTTGTATTTTTAGTAGAGACGGGGTTTCACCATGTTGCCCTGACTGGTCTCAAACTCCTGACCTCAAGTGATCCACCCGCCTTGTCCTCCCAAAGGATTGGGATTACAGGCATGAGCCACCGTGCCCAGCCAACTGCAAATATATATTATTAAAATAAAAACTTCAGCCAAGTTAACTTCAAAGGAGTTTAATTGAGCAATGAACAATTCACAAATTGGGCAGCCCCCAGAATCAGAGCAGATTCAGAGACTCCAGTGCAGCCGCGCGGTGGAAAAGATTTACAGATAAAACAAGGGAAATGATGTACAGAAATCGGAAGTGAGGTATAGAAAGAGCTGGATTGGGTTACAGCTCAGTGTTTGCCATATTTGGACACAGTTTGAACCCTCAGCAGTCTATAACTGGCTGAAGTATGGCTGCTGGGATTGGCCGAGACTCAGCTATTGTTTCAGGCACATACTCTTAAGTTAGGTTTTCTTTTTCTTTCTTTCTTTCTTTTTTTTTTTGAGTTGGAATTTTGCTCTTGTTGTCCAGGCTGGAGTAAAATGGTGCAATCTTGGCTCACTGCAACCTCTGCCTCCTGGGTTCAAGCAATTCTCCTGCCTCAGTCTCCCAAGTAGCTGGGATTACAGGTGTGTGCCACTACACCTGGCTAATTTTTCATTTTTTTAGTAGAGACGGGTTTTCACCGTGTTGGTCAAGCTGGTCTTGAACCCATGACCTCAAGTGATCCACCCACCATGGCCTCCCAAAGTGTGGGGATTACAGCTGTGAGCCACTGACCCTGGCCCTAGGTTAGGTTTTTAATCTTGTCTGCCTATTAAGCTAGGTTAGAGTTCATCCACAAGGACTCAAATATAAAAGTACGAAGTCCTTCTCAGGTCATATTTAGTTTGCCTTAACAATATATGCGTCAGAAAGAAGCATTTACTGTCCCTTCCATTCTTCTCAGGATAAAGTCCACTCTTCCTAACTGTCCCTCAAGGTCCTTACGCCCCTCTGACCTCATATGTCACTGCTCCTTATCTGTTTCGCTTCTCAAAGCTCCAGCCACACCGAAACTATTATAGCTTTTCGAACAATCCATCCTGTTTGCTGTGCCTAGAATATTCTTCCTTGTCTTCTTGGTCTGGCTAATTATTTCTCACCATATATTTGCTTAGACGTCACTACCTTCAGGAGTTATTCCTGGACTTCAAATCTGAGTTAGATGCCTTAAGTGCTATCTAGAGTACTGTATGCCCTTATCACATCGTGCTGACCTATTGTGAGCATACAATAGAAACCTGCTTTTTTTTTTTTTTTTTTTTTTTTTTTTTTTTTTGAGACAAAGTCTCACTCTGTTGGTCAGGCTGGAGGGCAGTGGTGCGATCTTGGCTCACCGTAGCCTCCACCTCCACCTCTCGGGCTCAAGCAATTCTCCTGCCTCAGCCTCTCAAGCAGATGGGATTACAGGCATGTGCCACCACGCCTGGCTAATTTTTGTATTTTTAGTAGAGACGGAGTTTCACCACGCTGGACAGACTGGTCTCAAACTCCTGACCTCAGGTGATCCGTCCGCCTCGACCTCCCAAAGTGCTGGGATTACAGGCATGAGCCACCGTACCCAGCCCAAACCTGTTTAATGAATGAAATAAAGTTTGGAAATGTGTATTTTACTATGCATCTATGGTATGCCACTTTCTACATAACACTGACGTGTGTACAGGTATAAACTCTGTGTGTGTGTGTAGGTAAGTACTATATCGGGCGCACACTTACTCCAAAGCAGAAACCTTCCGAGGTCTGGTCTCTGAGGATGTTGAGGTGGGTCACAGGGTAAGGACTAAACCGCTGTACACCTCATAGGAACAGAATAAGTTCTGCCTAGAGTCAGGGAACACAGTGAGGGTGGAGAGTCACAGGGCATTCTCCCGAGTGCAGCCGGAAGCAGAGTGAAGGTGGGAGGCCAGGGCTGCCCACACCCCCAACCTTGGCTGAGGGAGGCAGAGGGCTGGGAGAAGGCAGGGAAAGGAAGGTGGAACGCGGGAGTTATGCATTTACAGGGGGAGCTAGACCACAGGAAGTGTAGGTTGTGGCTGGTGGAGGAATAGCTAGGTGTGTTTACTAGAAGATGAGCTAGATGAAATAGGGCCACGAAGTCTTTGAAGCTTTTTCTTTGAAAAGGTGATGTCTATTTGCCTACCCCTTGAATCTGGGCTTGACCAAAGAATGTAGTAGGAATGATATCCGGCTGGGCGCGGTGGCTCACGCCTGTAATCCCAGCACTTTGGGAAGCCGAGGCAGGTGGATCACTTGAATTCAGGAGTTTGAGACCAGCCTGGCCAACATGGTGAAACTGCATCTCCATTAAAAATATAAAAAAACTGGGTGTGGTGGTGGGTGCCTGTAGTCCCAGCTATTTGGGAGGCTAAGGCAGGAGAATTGCTTGAACTCAGGAGGTGGAGGTTGCAGTGAGTGGAGATCATATCACTGCACTCCAGCCTGGGCAACAGAGTGAGACTCCATCTCAAAAAAAAAAAAAAAAAAAAAAAGGTATCGGGCACGTCCAGAGCCAAGGTCACAAGATAACTTGTACCCTCCACTTTGCCCCCTTGGAATGCAGCCCTGAAACCACCTTATAAGTAGCTTTTCTAGCCTACCGGAGGATAAGAGCCATATCCAGGACTCCTGCCCACACGCAGGGGGTGAAATCAAACTCCTCAAGGACCTGCCCACATCTACCACAGAAGACAGTAAAATAGATCTCCAGTTCATCACACGAAACCATCACACAGGTTAACTAACCATTTCTTGCTCAAAAAAAAGTTAGTACTTAAAAAATTTCCAAGAGCAATCAAAACCTGTCTTGTCAAGAAAGAGCATAAAAAGAGAAACCAAGCAGAAATAGCTTCAGTGTCCTTACCTGAGGCTGCCTCTCTAGGCCATCCTTACCACCCTGCGCCCCTTTAAAAGCCAGCACTGCAGAGCCATCCCTTCTGCCAGTGTCTGACGCGTCTGTCAGAGCACACATCCTTCCCAACATGGGCTAGAGAGGACTGCAGGGTCTGTCCTCAAGGCTGCTCCCATCCCTGGGGGCTGCTGACTCCAGGCAGCCAAACGTCTCCTGCGAGGCGTAGGTCATGTACACGAAGCCATCCTCATCCTTGTAGTCTCTGTAGATCTCTGCCATGGTTACGCTCGTGCTGACCAGGCTCTTGTTGTTCACCAGCAAGTAAAAGGCTTCCGTGGCTCTCAGGACCATGCGGCTCCTGGGATGGGCAGGAGGGTGGTGAGGGGGTGACCTGCGAGACAGCCCAGGGATCTGCAGCCTTGTGACACTCAAGAAGACTGAATTGCTCCCTCCTTCTTCCCTGAGATTTAACTATAAGCTTCCCATTTGGGTCAAAAGGGTGAGGCCATTCCATGGATGAAATATGAGAACACAAACAGGACGAGGAAACATGACAACACAAAAATGCTAAGCAAATAACTTCTGTTTGTTATGAAATTCAATCTATTGGGCTGGGTGCAGCGGTTCACGCCTATAATCCCAGCACTTTGGGAGGTCGAGGAGGGCAGATCACGAGGTCAAGAGATAGAGGCCATCCTGGCCAACATGGTAAAATCCAGTCTGTACTAAAAATACAAAAATTAGCTGGGCACGGTGGCATGTACCTGTAGTCTCAGCCACTAGGGAGGCTGAGGCAGGAGAACCGGGAGGCGGAGGGTGGCGAGGTGGGGCAGAGACAAAGGCTTTTTTTTTTTCCACTTACCTCTGTCTGGCCAGTGTTTTTCCACCGGATGAGAGGCCTTATCTCCCAAACTAAAGGCAGTGGTCCTCAGACTCCAGCATATTAGAATTCCCTAGAAGATGAAGTATTGAAAGTGCAGATTCCTGGCCGGGCGCGGTGGCTCAAGCCTGTAATTCCAGCACTTTGGGAGGCCGAGGCGGGCGGATCACAAGGTCAGGAGATCAAGACCATCCTGGCTAACACGGTGAAACCCCGTCTCTACTAAAAGATACAAAAATATAGCCGGGCGAGGTGGCGGGCACCTGTAGTCCCAGCTACTCAGGAGGCTGAGGCAGGAGAATGGCGTGAACCCGGGAGGCGGAGCTCGCAGTGAACCGAGATCACGCCACCGCACTCCAGCCTGGGCAACAGAGCGAGACTCCGTCTCAAAAAAAAAAAAAAAGAAAAAAAAGAAAAGAAAGAAAGAAAGTGCAGATTCCTGAGCACCATGCTGCAGGGGTTTTGACTTGGCAGATCTGGGAAGCAGCTCGGGAACATGCGTGACTGCGAAGCGGTAGATCGCACTGTGAAAAGCACGGCTGCAGAAGCGCAGGAAGCTCTCTTGCTGCTGCATCCTTGCCAGTGCTCTTTCTGTTTTTTCTTTCTTCTTTTGAGACAGAGTCTTGCTCTGTCGTCCAGGCTGGAATGCAGCAGTACGATCTCGGCTCACTGCAAACTCTGCCTCCTGCATTCAAGCGATTCTCCTGCCTCAGCCTCCCGATTAGGGGGGATGACAGGTGTGGACCATCACACCAGGCTAATTTTTGTATTTTTAGAGACGGGGGTTTCACCATATTGACTAGGCTGGTCTCGAACTCCTGACCTCATGATCTGCCCACCTCAGCCTCCCAAAGTGCTGGGATTCCAGGCGTGAGCCACCGCACCCGGATTTGCTAGTGGTCTTTCAAAGTCTCATTTATATCTATCTGCCTGCCTACCCTGCAGAAACAGTCATTTAAATCTGGTCACTGCTTAAGTGTTTATACAAAACCTCAGCCCTTATCCCACTTGATTCTCCATTTCCAGGTAAAGAAACCAAGGCACAGAAGTTAAAGGATATGGTAGAAGCAACCCGAGTGTCCATCAATGACGAATGGAGAAACAAAATGTGGTGGACACACACAATGGAATATTATTCAGCCTCCAGAAGAAAGGACATTCTGACACATGCTACAACACGGACCAACCTTGAGGACACTATGAGACGTGAAATAAGGCAGTCACAAGAGGACAAATACTGTATGATGCCACTCACATGAGGCACTTAGTCAAAATCATACAGACAGAAATAGAACAGTGGTTTCTCTTTCTTTCCTTCCTTCCTCCCTCCCTCCCTCCCTCCCTCCCTCCCTCTCTCTCTCTCTTTCTTTCTTTCCTTCCTTCCTTCTTTTTTTTGATGGAGTGTTGCTCTTGTTGCCCAGGCTGGAGTGCAGTGGCATAATCTCCGCTCACTGCAACCCCTGCCTCCCCGGTTCAAGCAATTCTCCTGCCTCAGCCTCCTGACTTGGTGGGATTACAGGCGTGCGCCACCACACCCAGCTAATTTTTGGTACTTTTAGTAGAGACGGGGTTTCACCATATTGGCCAGGCTGATCTCGAACTCCTGACCTCAGGTGATCTACCTGCCTCGATCTCCCAGAGTTCTGGGATTATAGGTGTGAGCCACTGCATCCGGCCAGAACAGTGGTTTCTAGGGACTGAAGGGAGAAGGAAATGGGGAATTATTATTTAATGAGTACCGAGTTTCAGTTTGGGAAGATGGAAAAGTTGTGAAGTTGAATGATGGTGATAGTAGCACAACAATGTAGATGTACTTAATGCCACTGAACTGCACATCTAACAGTGGTTAAGATGGTCAACTTCGTGTTAGGTGTATTTTATCCTAACTAAAATAATACTACTACTAATAAAGATAAAAGACATCAACGAACCTAAGTGGCATTCTACCTGTCTGCAGTAGCGCTGGGTTTATTAGAAGCTTCCTTTTTTGCTTGCTTTCCTTTCTTTCTTTTTTTTTTTTGAGACGGAGTCTCGCTGTGTCTCCCAGGCTGGAGTGCAGTGGCGCGATCTCAGCTCACTGCAAGCTCCGCCTCCCGGGTTCATGCCATTCTCCTGCCTCAGCCTCCCGAGTAGCTGGGACTACAGGCGCTGCCACCGTGCCTGGCTAGTTTTTTGTATTTTTTTAGTAGAGACGGGGTTTTACCGTGTTAGCCAGGATGGTCTTGATCTCCTGACCTCGTGATCCGCCTGTCTCGGCCTCCCAAAGTGCTGGGATTACAGGCTTGAGCCACCACGCCTGGCTGGCTTCCTTCCTTCCTTCCTTCCTTCCTCTTTCTCTTTCTTTCTTTTCTTTCTTTTTCCNTCTTCCTCTTCTTTCTTTTCATTCTTTCATTCTTTTGTTCTTTTTATTTAATCCCCAGTGTGATGGTAACTATATACACTTTCCTGGATATTTGAAATGCCCCAGTATTCTCAGTCAAGCTCAACATGGAAGGCCCTCCCATCATTAGCTAGAAATAATACAGCTCAGAAACACTAAGCAAGTACATCTCGGTTCACCATGAGTTTAAAGTTAAGAATTTCCTATATGGGATGAAGAAAATGCATTATGTCACATGTTCTGACATATCACTTAAGCACCTTGAGGTGACAACTGGGAAGGAGAATTACTGAGCAGAAGTCTAAAATCCTTCCCCTTGGATTCAAGATACAGAGGAGTAGCCACATTTGGCTGGACTTCGTAGGGACTCTGAGTCATTTCATTAGCATAGCAGGTGAAGCCTGTTGGGAATGGCTAATCCTCTCTTTAAGCATCCTCAACCTAAACAATCAATCCTCCACACACTGTCTGTGTGGGTGAGGGTACATCCAGCGCACTCCCTGTGCCAGCTACTAGGACTGAAGGGGTTAAGTTCTGTGATGGGTGGAGGAAAAATAATTTCAGAACCTGGTTAATGAACACTGGCTAATCCAGGATGGAGCCCTGACCATGGTTATGCTCTGTGGTGAGCCCTTGCTGGTCCTGCACAGGAAAGGGGGCAGCTGAAGACCGGCTGTTGCAGTCGGCTCCTATGTCCAGAAACTGCACCTTTATTTCCTTTCTTCCTCTACCAGGCTCTAATTTTTTTTTTTTTTTTTTTGAGACGGAGTCTCGCTTTGTCATCCAGGCTGGAGTGCAGTGGCGCGATCTTGGTTCACTGCAAGCTCTGCCTCACGGGTTCACGCCATTCTCCTGCCTCAGCCTCCTGAGTAGCTGGGACTACAGGTGCCTGCCACCATGCCCGGCTAATTTTTTGTATTTTTAGTAGAGACGGGGTTTCACTGTGTTAGCCAGGATGGTCTTGATCTCCTGACCTTGTGATCCACGCACCTCAGCCTCCCAAAGTGCTGGGATTACAGGCGTGAGCCACCGCGCCCGGCCCAGACTCTCATTTATTAAAGGTTGGTGAGTCCCCAAGAGTAAAAACTCTGCGGTTTGGTGGATATTTATGCACATAGCCCAGCACAGTGGCTGATACATAATGGATGCTTCTTAATGCTTTCTAATTATTGCTAATTAGAGATTATTAACTATTTCTAAATGAATTAATGTAGAAATTCATCATACTGGGCTGAAGAATGGGGAATGCATGGAGTTTGGGGTGCACCTATTGGGAACAAAGGGGGAAGTTGTATTAAGACTCACTTTTCGGGGTCAGGTGTGGTGGCTCACGCCTGTAATCCCAGCACTTTGGGAGGCTGAGGCAGGTGGATCACGAGGTCAGGAGATCGAGACCATCCTGGCTAACACAGTGAAACCCTGTCTCTACTAACAATACAAAAAATTAGCCTGGCATGGTGGTGGGCACCTGTAGTCCCAGCTACTCGAGGCAGGAGAATGTCATGAACCCGAGAGGCAGAGCTTGCAGTGAGCCGAGATCGCACCACTACACTCCAGCCTGGGCAACAGAGCGAGACTCCGTATCAAACAAACGAATGAATAAATAAATAAACAAATGAAGACTCACTTTTCGGTGAAGTCACTCAAGCCCCCACAGCATCTGAAGTCTGACAGGAATTGGGATCTAAGCCTGACTTTGGTTTTCCTTTAATTGTCCTTAGTCTCCACTCCATTAACCTTAGCAGTTCTGAGAATGCAGAGTGTTCTGTAAGAGTTCATTAAAATACTGTAATAGATGTTCTGAAGAAGCTGTCTGCATCAGCCAAAACCTTCGAGACAGTGTATGTAGTTCAGGGAGACTGACCAGCAAAGTTTATTATTATTATTATTATTATTATTATTTTGAGATGGAGTCTCACTCTGTGACCCCGGCTGGAGTGGAGTGGCATGATCTTTGCTTACTGCAACCTCCACCTCCCAGGTTCAGGTGATTCTCCTGCCTCAGCCTCTGAGTAGCTGGGACTACAGGTGCGTGCCAACATGCCCAGCTAATTTTTATATTTTTAATAGAGATGGGGTTTTGCCATGTTGGCCAGGCTGGTCTTTAACTCCTGACCTCAAGTGATCTGCCCGCCTCAGCTTCCCAAAGTGCTGGGATGACAGGTGTGAGCCACCGCGCCCAGATGAGCCAAGTTTATTTACTGAACCCCTATCAGCTATTTTGAGTTGCATATCATTTTTATTGAGTTCAGCTGGCAGGTGACAACTTCAATCCCTTCAGCTTTATCTGTCAGTTATCAGCATCTGGCCTGCCTTGTGTTGTCCTGTGTAGGTGGAAGCTGGGTGAGGGAAAGGCCTGGTTCCTCCGCTCGATGATTCTCGCAGGTGGACTGAGCGTTTCCTCCTGAAAATTTCCTCCCTGACATCAGGGGGAAAGAACCACTCAGGGGCAAAATGCTGTCAGTGGGCTTCACAAATACCTGGAAACAAAGTTATCTGGACTAGTTTCCAAAGGTTATTTTGGAAACTTATTAGAGAAATTTAATAATTGAAATACAGTGCCAGTAAAACGTTAGAATAACACAGAGAACCTGCTGTTACAGCAACATTGGGAGCTCTCACTTTCTTTTTTTTTTTTTTTTTGAGATAGAGTCTCGCCCTGCTGCCCAGGCTGGAATGCAGTGGCATGATCAAAACTCACTGCAGCCTCCACCTCTCGGGCTCAAGTGACCCTCCCACCTCAGCCTCCCAAGTAGCTGTACTACAGGCGCACGCCACCACACTTGGCTAATTTTTGTATTTTTTGTAGAGACAGGGTTTCACCACGTTCCCCAGGCTGGTCTTGAACTCCTGTGCTGAAAGGCCCGCCCGCCTTGGCCTCCCAAAGTGCTGGGATTAGAGGTGTGAGTTCATTTGCTTTAGGCTTGCTAGTGAGATACTTACCGCTTGTTTAAAATAGGTGATTTATGAGATCATCCTCTTTAAAGGCACAAGTGAAGGGAAAAGTAAAACATAAATTCTTCTCATTCCTTCTCTGCCAGATCCCGTCCTCCCAAAAGGCCCAGGTGCTCACAGCACATGCACACGTACACTGTATCACCTGTCGAATGGTGCTGAGGGACTAAACCACGGTCACCTCCCGTGGGACCAGGAACTTAGTTTTTGTCCAGCAGTGGCAGGAATGTCTCTCTGGGGGTAGCGCTCCACTATCACCTGTCAAGAATTTCGGCATAAATTTCTTCTGATACAAGTGCCTAAGAATGTGACTCAGAGTTCTGTGTCTTAGGAACCTGGAACAGAGAGAAGACCATTGGGCGCTTTTTGTTTTTTCAAAGAATAGGATCAGAGGTCCCCCTAACAGAAGTACAACGGTGTCTCACTGGGACCTTGTTTGGGAACTTCGCCCAGATTCCAGCAATTTCCTCTTGTCTGGTTGCTGTGACTATTTCAAGTATAAAAGAATAAGCAAACGGCTAAGCGAGCCATAGCTTCTCTTCGTTTTTCCCCCTGGTCAGCCAGAAAGGTACCTCTAGAAGTTTACTAAATTCTCCCTCTGCTTGAAAGATCTGAGGCTTGGGATTTTCAGTGGAGGCAGCGTTTTACTTAACAGCTGTGTCTGTGTCTGACTTAAAAAAGAAAAAAAAAAAAAAAGTCCTGCAACCAGGACCTAACTCATTCTTCCAGCAGCTTCCAAACGGCCTGTAGGAGCCTGAAGAGGCCCCTCTGTAGGGCTGAGTGACATCAGGCCCCTTCTCTCCCTCCCCTCTTCCCACTCCCCCTCCGTGGGCAGCAGGAGGTCAGTTCTGAGGTTGGAAATGAAATGACCATCTGTATATTGGTCAGAGAAAGTCACTTTGCTCACTATTAGTAAAGAATTTATCTTTGCCAAAGAAATTAAGGTTTGCAATGGAGCACTGTAATACTAGTCTGCACTATAATATGGTCTCATAGGCCTTAGCTCAGGAGCTCTGACAGAATTAGTCTCAAGTGAGGACTTTTATTTGAGATGGGGTCTCGCTCTGTCACCCGGGCTGCAGTGCAGTGGCGCGATCTCGGCTCACTGCAACCTTCGCCTCACGGGTTCAAGTGATTCTCAAGTGAGGACATTTGAATACCACAGTTATAAAGCAGATAGAAGATTGGGTCGCCTTACCCTGAAATGTGTTGCCATTTTTCATAGTGAGCAATAGAAAGGTTGAGTAATTTGCCCAGATAAAAAGAGGTGAAACTAGCGTTAAAATCCTGGTGCGTTATCAAAGTATCATTGCACTCTGCAGTTTTCCAGCATATTCTGTCATACTTCTGCAGTTTCAGGAATGTGGGTAGGACCATTATCATAACTAAGATTTGGTGTTTAATAGATGATGAAACTGAGGTCCATAGAAATGAACTTACTTGCCTAGGACCAAACAGATGCTTAGACTGACCCAGTTCTTTGTTCCCAGACCAGGATATTCTATCCTAGTGCACTTCTTTTACGCAGGATGGTTTTAGGACTTAGCTTTCCTGTCTAGAAAAAGATGCTGCTCTTGATGCTGACAACTTCCTTGCCCCAGATCCAGGAGCACAGTGGTCCTTCCATGATTCACACCCATCCTTTTCCTGAGAATAAACAGGATCAGGCTAGGCACATTGGCTTGCACCTGTAATCCCAGCACTTTCGGAGGCTGAAGCAGGAGGATTGATTGAGGCCAGGAGACTGAGACTAGCTTGTATAGTGAGATTCCATCAATACAAAAAAAAATTTTTTTAAATTAGCTGGCGTGGTGGCATGCACTGTAGTCCCAGCTACTCAGGAGGCTGAGGCAGGAGGGTCGCTTGAGTCCAGGAGGTTGAGGTTGTAGCGAGCCACCATCTTGCCATTGCACTCCAGCCTGGGCAATAGAGCAAGGCCCTGTCTCTAAGCAAATGAAGAAACAAATCAAATAAACAGGACTATTAGCATCTGTTCTATTGTTACTAGATGGCCCATGATCTTTAGGGGTCTCACTGCTGTGGGGACTGCTCTGGGACCATTCCATGCTGAGTTATTTGACATCTGAAGAGTCTTCAGTCAAATGAGGATGATGGAGAGGAAAATGGCCAAACATTTCCAGGTCTGCTGAGGGACAGAAGGAAAAATAGTAGTTTCCTGATTTTTACCTATTTAAAAAAAAACAACTCATTTTTTTGTTTAATTTTGCATTTCCTCCTGCCTAGGAAGCTGGGGCAATGGTTTCTGACCCAACTCCGAGTCCTTGAGCTCCCAGGGAATGGAGAGAACTTGGCCTCTGCAGTCAGAAGGATTTCTTAGTAGGCTTCTATATCCCAGACCACTCCACCATGAAGAGTGTCTTCCCTGACTCTGCCTAGGCACAGCGGAGTGAGCCAGGGCAGTGACTTAAGTTGTTTCATGAATTTCCGCACCAGGCTTGGCCGGCGTGGCTAAATGCTGAAGTCCAAAACGTGTCCTGGAAAATCTTTCGAGATCGCTCCACTACACTTTAGCCTCGGCAGCAGAGAGAGACTCAAAAAAACTAAAAAATGTAAGGTCCTACCTCACAGCTCCCGCAATCCACTATCATAGTGGTGCCTTGTCTCCTTTCATGAGTCAGCTTTGCAGGTGTTTGTGTCTTATCCATGGGGATGAAAAAAGATTTCTGTCACCAATAACTCTAACACAAGTCTGGAAAACAATTTGGAATCTGAGTTGCAGAAGGTAGCAGACACAAATGGAGTTCCAAGCCCATTTTTCTAAGATCCTGAGCAATTTCTTGCTTTCTGCACCTCTTGCATTTATTGTAATGTACCCCCAAGAAACCTGGCCATTAGCTCTGTATCTGCTTAAGAAACCTCCACTTTCAGAATCTTCAAGGCTGGAAGGAGAATACAGCACCAGTCAGGTACCATGACCTGAAGGTTGGCATCTTGGGAATTTTTGCAGCTGGATCCCAGACCTGTCTCTTCAGGAAACACAGGATTTGGAACCTGACAGCTTGAATGGGACATTCAACATTTGGATTCTGAAAAAATCCAAATGTTCTTCAGGAACATTTGTTATTGATTGTAGGGACCAGCCCCACAGGGTCGGTGGATTTTTCTCCCCGTGTGCGGAGACAAGAGATTGTAGAAATAAAGATGCAAGACAAAGAGATAAAAGAAAAGACAGCTGGGCCCGGGGGACCACGACCACCAAGACGCGGAGACCGGTAGTGGCCCCGAATGCCTGGCTGTGCTGCTATTGATTGGATACAAGACAAGGGGGCAGGGTAAGGAGTGTGAGTCATCTCCAATGATAGGTAATGTCACCTGAGTCACGTGTCCACTGGACGGGGGTCCCTTCCCTGTTTGGCAGCCGAGGCGGGGGGAGAGAGAGAGACAGAGAGACAGCTTACGCCATTATTTCTGCATATCAGAGACTTTTAGTACTCTCGCTAATTTTGCTACTGCTATCTAAAAGGCAGAGCCAGGTGTACAGGACGGAACATGAAGGTGGACTAGGAGTGTGACCACTGAAGCACAGCATCACAGGGACACAGTTAGGCCTCCGGATAACTGCGGGCGGCCTTGACTGATGTCAGGCCTTCCACAAGAGGTGGAGGAGTAGGGTCTTCTCTAAAACTCCCCCGGGGAAAGGGGGACTCCCTTTCCAGGTCTGCTAAGTAGCGGGTGTTTTTCCTTGGCACTGACGCTACCGTTAGACCACGGTCCGCTTGGCAACGGGCGTCTTCCCAGACGCTGGCATTACCACTAGACCAAGGAGCCCTCTGGTGTCCCTGCCCGGGCATAACAGAAGGCTCACACTTGTCTTCTGGTCACTTCTCAGTATGTCCCCTCAGCTCCTACCTCTGTATGGCCTGGCTTTTCCTAAGTTATGATTGTAGAGTGAGGATTATTATAATATTGGAATAAAGAGTAACTGCTACAAACTAATGATTAATGATGTCCATATATAATCATATCTATGATCTATATCTAGTATAACGCTTGTTATTTTATATATTTTATTACACTGAAACAGCTCGTGCCCTCGGTCTCTTGCCTCGGCACCTGGGTGGCTTGCCGTCCACAATAGATGAAAGTTTTATTTTGCATAATAAGAACGTGGAAGGCTGACCATATTTTACATTAACATTGTCAGACATTTTTTTTTTTTTTTTTTTTGAGGTGGAGTCTCACTCTGTCGCCCAGGCTGGAGTGCAGTGGCCAGATCTCAGCTCACTGCAAGCTCTGCCTCCTGGGTTTACGCCATTCTCCTGCCTCAGCCTCCCGAGTAGCTGGGACTACAGGCGCCCGCCACCTCGCCCGGCTAGTTTTTTGTATTTTTAGTAGAGACGGAGTTTCACCGTGTTAGCCAGGATGGTCTTGATCTCCTGACCTCGTGATCCGCCCGTCTCGGTCTCCCAAAGTGCTGGGATTACAGGCTTGAGCCACCGCGCCCGGCCTGTCAGACATTTTTATGTTGAACTTTTCTTCTACACATGAAATCTGAATTGCTCTGGCTCATTACCTGCCAACATTTCGTTTCCACTGTGGGGTACACAGAAGTAACCAGGAGGCCGGGCGTGGTGGCTCATGCCTGTAATCCCAGTACTTTGGGAGGTTGAGGCGGGCAGATCACCCGAGGTTGGGAGTTTGAGACCAGCCTGACCAACATGGAGAAACCCCGTCTCTACTAAAAATACAAAATTAGCCAGGCATGGTGGCAGGCGCCTGTAATTCCAGCTACTTGGGAAGCTGAGGCAGGAGAATCGCTTGAACCCAGAAGGTGGAGGTTGCAGTGAGCTGAGATGGCGCCACTGCACTCCAGCAGCCCCGGCAACAACAGCGAGACTCCGTCTCAAAAAAAAAAAAAAAGGTAACCAGAACACAGCATCTACCCTTCCTGGGTGGCAACACTGGATCATTCTTTTCTTGTTTCTGTTATCTGCATTAGCTGAGCCATTTGCTACTTGTATCTAATTTGATCTAAGTCAAAAGCATACCTGGTAAAATGCCGTAGCAGGAAATGGTATCCCAGAATGATTTACATCATGGAATGGAGTAACCTAATGCTACCAAGGAAAACTGCCAAGCATCTTCCCCTCTTTCTATGAATTGACTTTATATATTTTTTTTCTGGCTAGTAAAATTATTAAAACATTCCTCCTTTGGCTTAATAAATTAGCTTTAAAATCTTAATTACCGCTGGGCACAATGGGTCATGCTTGTAATCCCAGCACTTTGGGAGGCCGAGGTGGGTGGATGACTTGAGGTCAGGAGTTCCAGACCAGCCTGGTCAACATAGCAAAACTCCTTCTCTACTAAAAATACAAAAAATTAGCCAGTCGTGGTGGCATGCATCTGTACTCCTAGCTACTCAGGAGGCTGAGGCAAGAGAATCGCTTGAACCTGGGAGGCGGAGGTTGCAGTGAGCTGAAATCACGCCGCTGCTCTCCAGCCTGGGTGGAGTCTCAAAAATTAGTAAAATTAAAAACTAATTAATTAATTAAATAAAATATTAATTACCATGAAGTCTTGTGAGGCTCTTCACTTTTTTCAAAGCACAGTACTGAAATATTCAATGCAGCATTGTTTGAATACTGAAAAAAGGTAATCTAAATGTCATTAAGAAACAAGTAAATTACGACACATGCATTTTAAGGAGAGTAAAGAGAAGTATATTAATATCTATGTATTTCTTATGCAGACATAGATGTTAATGATGTTCAAATTATATGCAGATTGACAAAATTAGTTACAGAAGTTGTGTTTTTCAAAAGTCTCAGAAAACAACCTGGTAACAGGGGAGGAAACTAGGATTAGGGGGACTAATCAAAAGAGACTTGAAATTGATCTCTAATGTTGGACTTTTTATGTGGGAATTTATTTGTGTGCTTCTTGTATAATTAAAATAAATAAAAATAAAACAGTGTATAAAAAGTGGTTTTATAATGACCTCAAAGGTGCCTGGAAGGGCTCTGAAGCCATTCAGGTGTGGAGGAGCTGCCCTCTTGTGGAGTTTTTGGAGTAGTTTTTACTCCTGAATCAAAGAATTTACTGTGTTTTCATTCACAGAACACTGGAGTGCCAATTTCAGAGTTAGAGATCAATCTCTCATGATTATCCTGTGAGAAAAAAAGACAGTAAAGGTTTAGTGGCTTTCCAAAAGTCACTTAGAGTTTTAGGCAAGTCACAATTACAGACCAAGTCTTCTGATCCCTAGCTAGAGTTCTTTCAGCTATTGTGCCTCCCCTAAACCATGAGCCAGTGAGTGTTAAAGAAAACCCACTGTGGCCGGGCGCGGTGGTGGCTCACACCTGCAATCCCAGCACTTGGGAGGCCGAGGCAGACGGATCACGAGGTCAGGAGATCGAGACCATCCTCACCAACATGGTGAAACGCTGTCTCTACTAAAATACAAAAAATTAGCTGGGCATGATGGCGCGCTCCTGTAGTCCCAGCTACTCAGGAGGCTGAGGCAAGGGAAATTGCTTGAACCCCAGAGGTGGAGATTGCAGTGAGCCGAGATCACGCCACTGCACTCCAGCCTGGTGACAGAGCAAGACTCCGTCTTAAATAAATAAATAAATAAATAAATAAAACACAATGGGGGTTTCACCATGTTGGCCAGGCTGGTCTCGAACTTCTGACCTCAGGTGATCCGCCTACCTCAGCCTCCCAAAGTGCTGAGATTACAGGCATGAGCCACCACGCCCGGCCTTTGAAAATCTTTTTATAGGGGTAAAATATACATAATTCTTATCATCTTAACAATTTTAAGTGGATGATTAAGTGGCATTAAGTACATTCATATTGTGCAACCATCACCACCATCCATCTTCAGAATTTTCCATTGTAAAATTGAACTGACATATTTAATAAAAGCATAAACCTCAAAGCCATATCTAGCCATTAAGCAATATCTGAATGCAGTAAGTTGAGTATTGGGGTAGAATAGGGAAGTGACCAGGACTTGCCTCTAGCCACAGATGACTCACTTACCTGTTTCAAATATGTGATTATGCTACAGCCCACTTAATTTTTCTGGTCCTGTTATAGACAGCTCTATCCCTAGACTTCTCTAGCCTGAGATGATCAAGGAATGAATAAAGGATGGCGATTCGTCCTCTATGACCAGTTAAAAAACAAAGATTTGGGACTTTATTTCTACCTAGGATGGACGAAGCTGGAAAAAAGATTCATTCTCACATTAATAACAATAAAAACCAGATAATCTACAAAATAATAACTTTCCTTTAAATCGTTAGAGGGCTGGTCTGGGTGTGGTGGCCTGTAATCTCAGCACTTTGGGAGGCTGAGTTGGGCAGATCACTTGAGGTAAGGAGTTCAAGAGCAGCCTGGCCAACATAGTGAAACCCTGTCTCTACTAAAAATACAAAGATCAGCCAGACATAGTGGCAGGCGCCTGTAATCCCAGCTACTTGGGAGGCTGAGGCAGAATAGGTTGAGCCCGGGAGTCAGAGGTTGCAGTGAGCTGAGATCATGTCACTGCACTCCAGCCCAGGTGACAGAGTGAGACTCCATCTCAAAACAAACAAACAAACAAAAAACAACATTAGAGGGTTAAGACTGTAGGGCAAAAGTAGCCTGAATTCTAAGGATAGATGGGAGGGCCCAAGGACAGCCACAATGCTAGCACTGGCTTATCTGGGACACAGCATGGAAGGAAGATGGGGCCTCTGTATAACAGAGTAAGAATTTAACTAGAGTTTTTGTGCTTTGTTTCGTTTTTGTTTTGAGACAGGGTCTCACTCTATTACCCGGTTTGGAGTTGAGTGATGCAATCACAGCTTACTGCAGCCTTGACCTCCTGGGCTCAAGAGATCCTCCCACCTGAGCCTCCCAAGTTTGAATTTTGCTAGTTGTACACTCATGCTTCAGTTCAACATGTTCCACTGTCCTCTGGATCTCCTGCAGTGTAGCAGGCAGCTGAACCCAGAGGCATCATCGGACTCATTTCTAATTTCTGTAGCAAAAATAGGTGATAGGTGATATTGAGTTCTTTCATTAGCAGGCATAAAATATCTGGTTGTCTTTTTTTTTTTTCTTGTTTTTTGAGACAGGGTCTTGCTATGTCATCCAGGCTGGAGTGCAGTGGCACAATCACAGCTCACTGCAGCCTCAATCTGGTGGGCTTAAGTGATCCTCCCATCTTAGCCATGGGAGTAGCTGGGAATACAGGCACATGCCAGGAGGCCTGGCTAATTAAAACTTTTTTTTTTTTTTTTTGTAGAGATGAGATCTCAGTATGCTACCCAAGCTGGTCTCAAACTCCTGAGATCAAGCAGCCCTCCCACCTTGACCTCACAAAGTGGTAGGATTAGAGGCGTGAGCCACCATGCCCGGCCTTTTTGTGATGTTATAGCAATTGATGCACAAAATCCAAATTTATTGATCCACTGGGTAATGAAAAATGATATGATCTTTTCTTAATTATTAGAACACTAGAAAGAGATAGTTCCTTCATCTGCCATTTAGTTATCCAGTTGTACTGTTCATAGAGGAAAGAAAGGAAAAATGGTTTTTTTGCTTCAAGTTTTCAAGACAATGAATACTCCATCATCCTACAAGGTGACCAATTATTCTTAATGTTTATGATGGGTTTTAATAAATTGCAATTATCTTCTTTGAAGACCAAAGTTTCCCACATTTGCACAGTGGGGGCCCCTTTAAGCTGGTGTTCTTGAATCTTTTGGAAATTGTCAATCTCTATTTTTGTTTTGTTTTGTTTTTTTGAGACGGAGTCTCGGTCTTTCGCCCAGGCTGGAGTTAGTCGCGCGATCTCGGCTCACTGCAAACTCCGCCTCCCGGGTTCACGCCATTCTCCTACCTCGGCCTCCCCAGTAGCTGGGACTACAGGCACCCGCCACCACGCCCGGCTGTTTTTTGTATTTTTAGTAGATACGGGGTTTCACCGTGTTAGCCAGGATGGTCTCGATCTCCTGACCTCGTGATCCGCCCGCCTCGGCCTCCCAAAGTGCTGGGATTACAGGCATGAGCCACCGCGCCTGGCCTTGTTTTGGATTTTTGAGACCGAGCTTCGTCTTGTTGCCCAGGCTGGAGTGCGATGGTGCGATCTCGGCTCACTACAACCTCCGCCTCCGGGTTTCAAGTAAGTCTCCTGCTTCAGCCTCCCAGGTAGCTGGGATTACAGGCACGCACCACCACTCTCGGCTAATTTTGTATTTTTAATAGACTGGGTTTCACCATGTTGTCCAGGCTGGTCTCCAACTCCTGACCTCAGGTGATCCACCCACCTTGGCCTCCCAAAGTCCTGGGATTACAGGCACGACACACTACACCCAGCCCCTCTATTTGTTGTGACAAGATATCCTAGGCTTATCTTTTACATTTCCTGCCAGACTATTTTCCCCAAATCCTCATTTTAATGAAAAAAGCAAAAGGTACTTTAAAACCACAAGCTGATGTGCTAAACATCCTGATAGTTATGAATTTGTATTGAACATACTGGTACAAACTGATGAATGTGTGTATTCACACGTATCTAAATGTATTCAATATACATTCATGAATTTATACCACTACGTCCAATTCAAATTCATAGCCATGGGATTCCCCCCCCCCCCAAAAAAAAAAATTACATGTTCTGTATTCTCTTTCTCCTTTTTTTCACATTAAAATCCCTGGTTCTAGGCTGGGTGCAGTGGCTTATGCCTGCCATCCCAGCACTCTGGGAGGCTGAGGTGGGTGGATCACCTGAGGTTGAGACCAGTCCGGCCAACATATTGAAACCCCATCTCTACTAAAAATACAAAAATGAAGCTGGGCGTGGTGGCACACACCTGTAATCCCAGCTACTTGGGAGACTGAGGCAGGAGAATCACTTGAACCTGAGAGGCGGAGGTTGTAGTGAGCTGAGATTGCGACACAGCAAGACTCCATCTTGAAAAAAAAAAAAAAGGACCCTGATTCTCAAGAAAACAGGATTTCAAATATCCTATAAATAGTAATTATTCTATTCCACAGTATACACACAGTCCCAAAATATCAGACTACCACTAGCTAAACCAAATGTTTTTGCATATGCTTTTATATACGATGCTTTAACTCTTAGTTTTAAGTGTATAAGCAACATACGTTTACTACTTACCGCCAGTCTGTCACTATTTCTCTAGTCATTTTGGTTATCTGGAGCTCATTTTCTGAACTTCCTGATAAACCGCTTAAGGGAACGACATTTCCCATTTCCCAAATTTTTCTGTGTTGGGTATGTTTGTGCCAGCCTTTTATACTTACAATTTTATTAGATATGAAAACCTCAGCTCACATTTTTCTTTGGGTATTCAAAAATGATCACTCCATTTTCTTCAGGCATAAAGTATAATTGTGAAGAAAGTCTGATCATCATCTTACATTTCACCTGGTTTTGCCTAGCCAAAGTTTTCTTCCTTTAAAGTATATTATTTATGTCTTGGTGTTAGCTGCTGCTTAGGTACCAGAGTTCACTTTTAAAATATTGTTTTATATATTTAAATAAAACATTTTCTAAAATTATAGGGTTTTGTTGTTTCAAATTCCCATTATCTGTATGTTGGGTCTTCTTTGTCATTTTCTAATTAAACAAAAATTGATTTTTTTTTTTTTTTGAGACGGAGTCTCGCTCTGTCGCCCAGGCTGGAGTGCAGTGGCCGGATCTCAGCTCACTGCAAGCTCCGCCTCCCGGGTTCACGCCATTCTCCTGCCTCAGCCTCCCGAGTAGCTGGGACTACAGGCGCCTGCCACCTCGCCCGGCTAAGTTTTTTTTGTATTTTTTAGTAGAGACGGGGTTTCACTGTGTTAGCCAGGATGGTCTCGATCTCCTGACCTCGTGATCCGCCCGTCTCGGCCTCCCAAAGTGCTGGGATTACAGGCTTGAGCCACCGCGCCCGGCCAAAATTGATTTTTTATTCCTTTTTATTTTTACCTCTTTTAAAAGACATTATCCATAGTGTTTATATTGCATCTCTGATGTTTTTATTTACAATGTTTTCTTGAGCTTATTTCTGATTCTTGTAATCCTAAATTTGTCATATTTTATATCATCTTTCTAATATCTTTTAGCACATTTTAAACAAACGAGTTTTGCTCTGCTCTGTGGACCTATCTTCCTGATACATCTTCATTGTCCAGAAATCTTCTCTACTCTTTCTTTTCATTAAAATAACTTTGTATGAGATTCATCTAAAAACTTTCCTTAGTTTCTTTTTAAGTAAAATTCTGTTTCCTAAACTTTGAGAAGGAAACATGATTCATGGGAACTTCTCTAAGTTTCTTTTTAAGTGTTCAAAACCAGTATTCTGCTGAGAGATTTTGGTTGACGATTCCCTATTCTACTTGTATTTGGACCTTCTCTTCATCTTTCTCTTCTTCGATTTGGCTTCCCCCCAGCAGTTTCTCTTCTGTGGGGAACGCTGTCCTGGAAGAGAACCTTGGTGAACTCAGTGAATCAGTTCTAATACTTCCTAGGGGCTAGTTTGCTTCAGTCCTTCAGACCTTAATACAAGCCTCTTGGACTCACCCACCTTCAAAATGGGCAAAGCCTCTCCCACTTGAGTGCTGTTTTCAACCTGGCCTGCTGTACTGTCCTCAGGTCATTAGATGCCATTTTCTCACTCTGCTTCGCCTGAACTGATGCCAATGCCAGCTTGTGGTCTTGTGGCTATCTTCACCCACTTACGTTGCTCATGGATTTTTATTTTGCTATCCAGTTGCTATTATATGGTGATTTGGAGATTGGAAACTGGCACTGCTGCCATCTGCCCCTTCTCCCACACTATTTTTAAAGATTTCCAAAACCAATCCTATTTCCAGTCTTACTCTGCACCTCTGGCTTTAGAGGAATCTGCATGTCTCCATTTGTCAAGCTTATCAGACTTTTACCTCTTCTAGTCTTCTGCCACTGACAATGATCATTTCTTTGTTAAATCACTTACTACTCATCCATCAGTTTCCTTGCCTGATGTCTCTTCTTCCACTCTGTTAACCCTTGTGGATTTGTCTTATTCCTTTTCTGTCATTTAAGTAGCATTTTTTGTGAGTGAGGGGATAAATATTTGTAGACAATGTTTGATTCACATTCCTAATTTGTTTTATAACAGGAAACATGCATGGAGAATTCAAATCTGCTTTTGTTCTTTGGATTAGGTCTTTTTCAGATTGGGCCTTTTTGGGTTTTAGTTTTTATTTTGTAATAGCTTTAGTTAGCTTTTATTCCACTCTGATCTCATTTTCCTAGAGTCCTCTACCGAGTCTCACTTAAAAATATAAATACTCTGGCTCTTTCCTTTATCCTCTGTATCACAAATACTTTTAGAAATCCTTTAATTCCTGTCACTTCAGCTCCTCAGTTAGTAGCTGGTTCTCTTTCCATGCATCTGCCCATTTCTTTGCAGAGAGTACGTGTCACAGACCTTGCAGATTTAGTATCTTATGCAGCGTTCAGCGGACTAGTTTTAAATATATGTTAAGGAAGCTTTAGCCCACACTTCAAAAAATATATATTAAAACTGAGGCTATTTTGAAGTTTAAAAATATTAATGATATAAGAAGTACTTCCTTTCATATGATGCTGAAAATTTTCCTTCAGTGTCAACCTATAATCCAATCAAAACCTTCAGGGATAAGAGAGCACTGTCTCATTTGTGTAATGATCTTTAACCCTTCCAATTACCCCTCCCATCTCAACTTTATTTTCAATTCAACCCTGAAGGACAGATGGGAAAGGCAAATGGAAAACTTTAAAGCCTGGAGAAACAGTGATTTCCTCTAGGACTGTAGTTTCTCCATTTACTATCTTTCTACTTGACAACATTACAGAAATATTTAGAGTAGATTTTTATAAACCCCAGGGGATTTTCCCAATTAACATTAAAACTTCCAAAAACTTGTCAGAGATACAATTATTCTTCTATTTAGCTTCTTATAAAAATATAAAAAGCTGAGCAAAAAAACCACAACCCAATTATAAAGTTAATATATAAAATGTATTCTATTTTTAAAATGGCACAGAATGAAAAAAAATTCTTCAGGCTGATAAGTGCCTCATTCCCAAACAGGGACTTCAAATTGATCAGATTCTCTTGCAGGCAAAAGCATCGCAGCAGTCTGCATTTACTGGAATATCGCTCTTTGAACACGCACACATTCAGGTTTGTTAAATATATCCTCTTCCGCTTCTGGAGTTAGTTGGATATTATCTCTGACTGGGGACAGGGGCTTCTTACAAGAAGAAAGCTTTTCGGAATCTCTGCAAAATACAATAAAATAAATTTGGTATTTTTAGGGTACTGATTATGAGAGAAGAAATAGTCTACCTGGACAAAATAGAGGAATATGAAGAGGATAAGACCGTGTACTGTATAATTTCGTTCAATTCATTATATAACACAATCAGCTTCTCCTGTGAGCACTCCCCATACTTTCTGAGTCTCACTTCTTAGTGCCTCTTCTTGCTTTCAAAATCACCATTCAGTGTAGGTGCTGGGCCACCACTCGATATATTAGCTAAGGCAGAATGATTCCAATACTTTAATTCTTTTCTCCTTAGTGCCCTTCTCAAGTATGGTTAAGAACCAATATAAGTGAAGCAGGAACAAATGGTTAAGCCCTGGTGAAGCCCTACCTTTTTTTTTTTTTTTTTCTTTTTTGAGACAGGCTTGCTCTGTCATTCAGGCTAGAGTGCAGTGGCACGATCTTGGCTCACTGCAACCTCCACCTCCCGGGTTCAAGCGATTATCTTGCCTCAGCCCGAGTAGCTGGAACTACAGGCCTGCACCACCATGTCTGGCTGATTTTTGTATTTTTACTACAGATGGGGTTTCACCATGCTGGTCAGGCTAGTCTCAAACTCCTGACCTCAAGTGATCAGCCTGCCTCAGCCTCCCAAAGTGCTGGGATTACAGGCGTGAGCCACCGTGCCCGGCCTAAGCCCTATCTTTTATTCTCCTCTCAGTTGTTTTTTCTTTTTTCTTTTCTGGAAGGAAGCTATCTATAAAAATTAATCCTGTTATGAAGATATTACAGGTAATTCTATCTCCTGTCAACAAAAATTAAACACCAGTAAGTCTTTTTTTCTCAAAGGTATTTAAGAATATGTTGCACCCTTAATTTCTCTCTAGCAACAGTTTTCAAAGCATGTTCCATGACCCCTGGAGAGTCCCAAGATCCTTTCAAAAGGTTTCCAAGATCAAAACTCTTCTTACAATATTCAGACTTTGTTCCTCCTTTCCACTGTGCTGACACTTGTATGGATGTTGCTAAAGCAGAACTGAGTGAAACTGCTGACAACTCGGTGTCAATCAACACGGTGGCATCACACCATACAAGTCATAGCAGCACTGTTTGTATTCTCCACCTCCGTGCACTTGCAGTTAAAGAAAAGTCTCAAAAATGCTCTTGATGGAAGCAGTAAAAATCACTAATTTCATTAAATCTCAACCCTTTGGTATACTTCAAATTTTTTTTTAAAATTTTTTGAGACAGGGTCTCGTTCTGTTGCACTCTGGCTGGAGTGCAGTGCCGCAACCTCCACCTCCTGGGCTCAAGCAATTCTGCCACTTCAGCCTCCTGAGAAGCTGGGACGATAGGCACATGCCACCACACTCGGCTAATTTTTTGGTATGCTTTTTAATATTCTGTGGCAAAATGGAAAGCACAAACAAAACACTTCTATTGTGTATAGAAGTATGATAGTTTATCTCAAGTAAAAGCATGTGACACTAAGGTCATTCAGGACTTCTCTAAAATGAACAAAAAGGGGCCAGGCGTGCTGGCTTATGTCTGTAATCCTAGCACTTTGGGAGGCTCAAGCAGGTGGATCACTTGAGGTCAGGAGTTCGAAACCAGCCTGGCCAACACAGCGAAACCTGATCTCTACAAAAAATAAAAAATTAGCAGGGCATGGTGGCAGGTGCCTGTAATCCCAGTTACTTGGGAGGCTGAGACAGGTGAATCACTTGAACCCAGGAGGTGGAGGCTGCACTGAACTGAGATTGTGCCACTGAACTCCAGCCTGGGTGACAAAGAGAGACTTTGTCTCAAAATAAATAAACAAACAAACAAACAAATAAAATGAACAAAGAGAGTCTGTTACTTTAAAGAAAAATAAATAACAGTATTTGTTGCTAATGATAAAATTCAAGCTTTCATATGAAAATTAAAATTTTGGAAAACATATCTGCCACACAATGGTTTTCCAATGTTAAAGGCTTCGTTGATTGCGACTTTTTTCTTATATTGTATAATAAAATATATCAATATTTGGAAGTACATCTCAATGACCCAATATTTTCCAAATGACCAACTCATGATGTTACATGTAAAGGATGCATTAAAAGTGCACCAGTGTAGGCCAGGCAAAGTGGCTCACACCTGCAATAAAAAATTAAATAATTAACTGGGGGTGGTGGCATACGCCTGTAGTCCCAGCTACTCAGGAGGCTGAGGCAGGAGGACTGCTTGAGCTTAGGAGGTCGAGGGTACAGTGAGCCATGATTGTGCCATTCCACCCTAGGCAACAGAAGAAAGGTACACCAGTGGACTGTAATATAACAGAGTACAAAAAGTCAGTCGATATGGTTTCATATTCTACACTACAACTAACCTTAAGAAACTACAAGTTGTTGAATTTAGACATAACAGCAGAGAAGAAAATTTACCATTATCTAAAAGGGCTATCAAAATATATATTTTCTAACTACAAATGTCTATTTCCTTCATATACTCAACCAAAACACCAAATCATAACAGATCAAATGTAGAAGCAGATATAAGAATCCAGCTGAGTTCTATTAAGCCAGAGAGTAAAGATTTGCAAACTAGACAGTAAAGATTTGCAAAATGAAATGTAAAACCGTGCCACTTTTTTTACCTTTTAGGGGGATTTGGAAAATACAGCTATTTATTTTTTAAATGTACTATCTACATTCATATGTAATAGGCTTATCGTTATTTTAAAATTAATATTTTTAAATGTTCATTTCAATTTCTATGATGGGTAAGTGTTGACAAATATAACCTACATAAACCAAAGTGTTTTGGGGCCTTTAATAATTTTTAAGAGTATAAAGCATTCCTGAAAATAAAACGTTTGAAAACTGCTGTCATATGGTTTAATCCTAGACTTTGCACAATGGAAAATAAGAAACGATTGTCCAGCACTTACTTATTCACAAAGTGTTTCCCACTCATACCACCTCATCTATGACAATATTTCTATTAGGTAAGGTTTAATCCTATCATTCCATATAGTTAAAAAAATCTTTTATTAAACTTAGCACATTTCTTTTATTGAGAATGAGAAAATAGCTATAAGGTAATGCTACTCTGCGGCTAATTTTGTGGTCTAACAGAAGAAAGTATTATGGTTAACAAAAATTTAACTACATAGAGGATGAATTCTTTTAAAGCAGTGCTGGCCACATACACTGCAAATCTGGCAAATTCATCATATAAATCCAATGAGTCTCCCCATTTTAAGATTGATAAATTAGAGAAGTATGATATAGCACTGTACTTCTACCCCTTCTTTAAAAATCTTATTTTCAGCCAGGTGCAGTGGCTCATGCCTGTAATCTCAGCACTTTGGGAGGCCGAGGCGGGCAGATCACCCGAGGTTGGGAGTTCGAGACCAGCCTGACCAACATGGAGAAACCCTGTGTCTACTAAAAATACAAAATTAGCCGGGCATGGTGGCGCATGCCTGTAATCCCAGCTACTTGGGAGGCGGAGGTTGTAGTGAGCGGAGATTGCACCATTGCATTCCAGTCTGGGTAACAAGAGCGAAACTCTGTCTCAAAACAAAATAAAATATAATAAAATAAAATAAAAATTTTTTTCTCTTTACAATCCTGAGAGATAAAAAAAGGAAGGCAAGAGACTTAAGGCCTAGGAAAGCAATTTGCTTAACATCAGAGAGCCCCCGAAACCAGACTGAAAACTGGTTTTTTTTAGTTTGCCGTCTTTTTATGAAAAGAAGGTATAGAAATTGAAATTAAGCATAAAGAATCAGTTAAAGGGAAGAGAGAAAAATAATTATTTTATAGTGAGAGAAACAAAACTTGACTCATACGAAAATTGAAAGAGTTGGGAGAAAGGGATGGAAATTACAGAAAATAACAGTTTATCTTGTTTCAGAATAAGAAACAAGGCAACTCACTTTTTAAATCCAAAGTTTTTCCAGAGCTCATTGAGTTTGATCTGTAATCCCGGCTTGTTCTCGGCATTATGATGCTTTCTCTTCTGGATGCTTGCTGGCTTCTTGCTCAGCCCACTGGCTCTGGCAGGTCCTAGAGGTTTGATCTTGGTTGTAGAAAGAGAGTCTGCAGAACTGGATTTATATAGCCCAGGAACCTGAAGATTAAACACCCATTTTAAGGCCATTTTGTTAAAGCAACTCACTTTAATTTCAAACTATTCTTATTTATTGAGACGGAGTGTCACTCTGTTGCCCAGTCTGGAGTGCAGTGGCGCGATCTCAGCTCACTGCAACCTCCAATTCCCGGGTTCATGCCATTCTTTTGCCTCAGTCTCCTGAGTAGCTGGGACTACAGGCGCCTGCCATCATGCCCAGCTAATTTGTTATATTTTTAGTAGAGACGGGGTTTCCCTGTGTTAGCCAGGATGGTCTTGATCTCCTGACCTCATGATCCACCCGCCTCGGCCTCCCAAAGTGCTGAGATTACAGGCGTGAGCCATTGCGACCGGTCAAACTATTCTTTATACATAAGAACAAAATAACCCATAAGCAATGGTAAAAATGTGCTATTTATAAACGTCTATTACAGAAGTCATCATGAATTATTTTAACAGGTAACAGTAAACCTGGCATAAAATTTAAAAGTTCTCTCTTTTGTAAAGGAACAGAGAACAAAATGAATCTCTCTCACTGCCTCCCTTTCCAGAGGCAATTGCTGCTCCTGGCTTCCTATGCATTCCCAGCTTCCTGTGCATCCAGACTCACACGTGCACACACATACACACACACACACACACACACACAAACTGGCAGCATAATACACGCTGTTGTGCACTTCATTTTTCTCACTTAATGTATCTTGATTCCACTTAATGATGTATCTTAGATATTTTTTTCAGTTCACAGGAAATAGAATTTTATTTGGAATAGGTTGCCTGTTCTTCCATTGTATATATATGCCATAACTTACTTAAACAAACCTCTATTGACATTTAGGCTGTTTCTACTAAGGGTTGATTTTTAGCCTGTGGATAGAATGGAGACAATGAAGTTTTGTTATTGCTTCTCAGGATAGTAAGAATGAGGTACATTAAAAAAGGTTTATAATATGAATCTGGCAGTGTGTGTATAAAGAATGGAAAAGTTAAAGTTTCACACAGTAAAGATGAAATCCTTAAATATGTGTTGGTGATGGGGAGAAAAAAAGAAGACAAAGAAACGTTAGAATTTGGAGAGGTATCAATGTTTGGTTGTTTTTCTCTAACTGCTGTAGAAGGATCAAACTGACAATTATGAAGGAAAAGGACAACCTTAGGATTTTGAAACTAAGTGGCAGATAATATAATTTTATTTAATAGATAAAAAACATTCTGAGAAGAAATAGAGGGAAAAGGCACGAGTTTGATTTTAGGTATTAAAGACGGGTATCAGGGAAAGCTCAGCTGGAGGGTCACCAAAACAGAAGTGGTAGTTAAATCCCTGACAAGGCAAATCTCTGAGAATAATAATAATAATATGATGCTTTACTATCTAGACATAACTCCTTTTGGAAAAGTATTTTCTACATCTCCAGTCATATCTATCATTGTAAATTATTCTGCATGTATCTTTCCAGACTTCTTAATGTGATACTACAAACATGCAAATGTGCACATGAATATTTTAAAGTATTTAAACAAAACACCACTATACATATTATTAACATATTTTTCCTTTTCAATAATAATGTCTTTTCAAGTTAGTAGATATGACTGCAAAAGCCTTCTTGCTCAAAAATTTAAAAAATAATCTCATATTTACATATTTTATATTTGTATCTTTAATGTATTGGAATTTGCTATGGACTGAACGTTGTGTGCCCCCCACATTCATGTTGAAGTCCTAACCCTTTAAATCCTAATGTGATGGTGGGATTTTTGAGAGGTGATTAGATCATGAGAGTGGAGCCCTCAGGAATGAGATTAGTGCCCTTACAAGAAGAGGTACAAAAGAGATGTTCTCTCCCTCTACCATGTAAGGACACAGCAAGAAGGCATCTGTCTGCAAACCAGGAAGTGGGCTCTCACCAGACACCAAATCTGCTGGTGCCTAGACCTGGGACTTCCCAGCCTTTAGAATTGTGAGAAATAAATATTTATCATTTAAGCAAATCCAGTTTCTGGTATTCTGTTATAGCAACCCATATTGACTATGGTAGAATTGATATTTATATTGTGTGAGACGGACATCTTCTTTCAAATGGATAAGCAGGGCCTGTATTACAATTTTAAAAAGTTTTTATGGTACTAGAAACATAATATATGCTCATGGTAGAAAAATACAAGAAAAAGAACAGAAAAAAGTTCACCTATATTTCTATCACTAAGAGCTAAAACCAAAGATTATTTAATAATTCACTCCCTTATTGTTATTTAGATTATTTCCAATTTTTCACTATTATAACCAATGCAGTATTAAGTATTCTTGTATTTAAATTCTCAATGTTTCCTTAGGCTAAAGTTCTAGAATGCACTTACTGGTTTGAATTATTTGAACTCTTTCAAATTTTTTTCTAGAAATGGCAGACCAATACTTACCTTTTAAAATATGTGATTCTATACTCTCATAAAAAATGAGTATAATTAAAAACATTTTTTGGAAATATGAAGAGGCAAGAAACAATTTTATTATTTTAATTTGCACTATTTGGTTACTAATGAGGTTAAACATATGGTTAAACAAATGAGGTTAAACATATATTAATCAACCATTGGTACTTTNACGCCTTGGGACTACGTATCAATGCTAAATCACACACGCCTTGGGACCAGTAACACCACTCCATGGAATGAATCCTTACAGACTAATCAAGAACATGTCCTCAAATATTTATCCACAAGATCTTGGTTGCAGTATTATTTGCTAGAGCAAAACAATTTAGGGTAAATGACAAAAATAAGAGGATTGGCCAAACCCATACAACTGCATATTATAAAGTCATCACATTAATGACTAAAAGTACATGGAAAATGATCTTTCATACACACTGCAAGAGAAAATAAGTTTCACAGCTTAAACACCTACAGTCAAGCATGAAGTTTTAAAGCAGACATTTTTATATAAATGAGAGACTACAGGTATTTCCATTTTTAATTCTGCTTGTATTTCTCATTTTCTAGTTGTAAGCATACACTGCTTCTGAAATTAAAAAAAAAATTAAATAAATGTTTTACCTTGTTCCTTAGAGGTGTGTCTTTTGAGAAATGAGATAAACGTAGCTTGAAGGTCTGGTCACTTTGACTGTCAAGTAACTTAGTATTGCAATCAGATTCCTTGAGTCCCCAGATGAAAAAATAAAATAAAATAATATTTTTACTATAGAATTTTTATGACAACAAACCAATATTCAACAAAATGGAAAATAAATAAGACCATGGGAGAGAATCAATAAAAGAAAACGAATCTAATATGGAAAGGATGATGTCTGCCAATTTCATGGAAGAAGCTAGCAAGATGTTTCAGCTGGAGAGGTCAATTACATAAAATATCTACTTAAAATTAAAGTCTTTTATGAACTGTTAGAAGAGGATGTAAAAATGCTGAGTCAGATAAAACACGAGTCTGCTACTGTAAAAATGTTGAGTTACACATGTGTGGTTAACAGTTTTCATCTTACTAGCTAAAATAAGTTGAACAGGTGCAGCTCCATCCCTTCTTTTAATCAAGTAACATGTTTAACTTTAAAGAGAAAAAAAAGGTATCCGCTTTCAAGTGGAGTAGTATTGTATTCGATGCACTTCACCTTTACCGACGACTTTCAGACCTACCCTCTGCCCCCAATTTTCTATCAGATAAGACTTTTCTATAGATGGAGAGTTCTCTTATAATCTGCATTCCCATGAAAGTCAAATAAAAGAGGACAATGAGACCAGGTGTGGAGGCTCATGCCTGTAATCCCAGTACTTTGGGAGGCCAATGCCCAGTACTTTGGGCAGACCACTTGAGGTCAGGAGTTCGAGACCAGTCTGGCCAACATGGTGAAAACTCGTCTCTACTAAAAATACAAAAATTAGCCGGGCGTGGTGGCACATGCCTGTTATCTCAGCTACTTGGGAGGCTGAGGTGGGGAAAATCGCTTGAACGCGCGAGGTGGAGGTTGCAGTGAGCCAAGATTGTACTTCTGCAATCCAGCCTACGCAACAGAACAGACTCAAACAAACAAACAAACAAAAAACCACACAAAAAAAAGGGCAATAAAAAACCGAATAGTGAAAAGCACCCCATTAACTTGTGTTATACCTTACAGAAACCCTAACATTCCTTGCTCATAGCTAACATTATTGTGACTCTGGGCTAAATCATTTCCTGAAGATCACAAGGAAGGTCCTAAGATGACTTCAACCTCAAATATGGTCAAGGAACTCAACACAGAATCTATGAGTGTTGCTTTTCACAGTGAACTACCAACAGAAGGCTCTAATATTGGAGCATTTTCTTCTGAACTATAGGATAAAAACTGATATTCAAAATGATGCCCCAAGGGCATCACAGCTTTCTGAAACATTTCTGAATCAAAGAAAGATTATATCATTTTACGTTAACTGTCAGCATCAAATTCTTTGAGAATTAACTATTTATTCTAGTAAGAGTTTACTACATCTGACAGCAAAAGAGATGACTTAATGAATGATTCCTAGTTTTGTTTAGTTTCTTAACTTTCGGGGGGGCGTGGCTAGGGGAGGAGGATTCATATTTCTGTAACCATTAGTGTATTAAAAAAGGTTAGCCCGGAAGACAAAATGAGGAATTCTATTAATATGACCAGCCTACAGTGGGAGCCGATAAGGCTTCCCAGGAAAACCTGGCTAAACGCTTCCAAAGTAAATGAAATAGTAAGATGCATGCTGGAAATATAAAAAAGACAACCCCAAAGGAACTCAGCAGACTTAATATCCTCACAAATTAACAGTGATGTTTTTATGAAAGATGTTCAAGACAGCCAATGCTGTGGTACCCAAGTGGCAGTAAGAGAAGATGCAGGGCGAAGTAGAAATGACAAAGACGAGATAAAGATGGAGGTTCATAGTAAAAGAAACACTCTTCTAGTCCAGTACGCACAGTACTCAGGATGGACCAGCCGAAGGCAAAGTGAAAGAAAGGGAAAAGAAAAGCGGAAGCCTCCGAGGCGGCCAAGGGTATGGCTCGGCAGCCTCTGAAAAACGTAAGAAGGGGTCGGGCGCGGTGGCTCAAGCCTGTAATCCCAGCACTTTGGGAGGCCGAGACGGGCGGATCACGAGGTCAGGAGGTTGAGACCATCCTAGCCTACACGGTGAAACCCCGTCTCTACTAAAAAATACAAAAAACTAGCCGGGCGAGGTGGCGGCGCCTGCAGTCCCAGCTACTCGGGAGGCTGAGGCAGGAGAATGGCGTGAACCCGGGAGGCGGAGCTTGCAGTGAGCGGAGATCCGGCCACTGCACTCCAGCCCGGGCAACAGAGCGAGACTCCGTCTCAAACAACAACAACAACAACAACAACAACAACAACAACAAAAAAAAACAACGTAAGAAGGGCCGAGTGAGGTGGCTCATGTCTGTAGTCCCAGCATTTTGGGAGGCTGAGGTGGGGGTGGATCACCTGAGGTCAGGAGTTCGAGACCAGCCTGACCAATATGGTGAAACCCCATCTCTACCAAAAAAACAAAAATTAGCCAGGCATGGTGGTGTACACCTGTAATCCCAAATATTCAGGAGGCTGAGACAGGAGAATCACTCGAACCCAGGAGGCGGAGGTTGCAGTAAGCCGAGACTGTGCCACTGCACTCCAGCCTGGGCGACACAGTGAGACTCTGTCGCAAAACAACAACAACAACAACAAAAAACATAAGAAGGAAGTCTCTGAGCCTACTCTGGCTCAGGAGGCTGCCCGATTTTGGGGAAAAAAAAATGTAAAAAAAGGCACAGGGGACAGCTTTGGGGTTCAAATATATGAATACATTTCAGCTTTCTCCAAACGAAAACAACTTATTTAGACATTTTAATTTGGCTTTTTTCTTCAATTTCAGTCCAGTATATCTCTAGTTTCCTTTGGGAACTTGAATAAAATATTTTCTTCTTTAATAAATAAAAGCTACACTGATTTCTTAGATGCTGTTCAATATTTGGAATTATCAGGTATCAAAATTTTGTCAAATATTACCATGGCTATAATTGTTCCTACAACTTGGTCGGTTATTATAGTTCATAAAGATAAAGAAGGAATGTTATATTGGTTAATTTGAGATAACTCAGGTTTAAAAAAAGCTACTGCCAACATGTCATTTAAAAATATATCACTGGATCTTATAAGCAGTACAGTCACGTACTGCGTAACCATGTTTCATTCAACAGCAGACCATGTATTCGGTGGTCTGCATATTTGGATTGCATATTCAGTATTTTCACTATAACTTTCTATGTGTGACACACAAATACTTACCATTGTGTTATAGTTGCCTACAATGTTCAGTTCAGTAACGTGCTGTACAGGTTGTAGCCTCAGAGCAATAAGGCTTTAGCATCTAGCCTAGGTGTGTAGTAGGCTAGACCATCTAGGTTTGTGTACGTTCACTCTATGATGTTTGTACAACGACCAAATCAGATCACCTAACAATGCATGTCTCAGAACATATAGTTAAGTAACACACGACTGTACTTATTTGGAGTTTTATGTCAGAATACAAGATACATTATATATTACTAGAAGAAAAAACTGGTTAGGATGCTTTTATTAATTTAAAACAGAATTACAACATCACTTGTATTACTGTTTTGTCTTGTCATAAGGTGTTTAGCAGGAATAAGAAGAGTAAATGAAAATACATTTCTGAAGTACTAAAACTTAAGATGGATACCATTGCATTAACAGGGCCACTTCCTTATAAGGTCTCTCTCTCTTTTTTTTCTTTTTCTTTTTCTTTTTTTTTTTTTGAGACAGTCTGGCTCTGTCCCCCAGGCTGGAGTGCAGTGGCTCAATCTCGGCTCACTGCAACCTCCACATCCCAGGTTCAAGCGATTATCCTGCCTCAGCCTCCCGAATAGCTGGGATCACAGGCGCCCATCACCATGCCTGCCTAATATTTTTGTATTTTCAGTAGAGACAGGGTTTCACCATGCTGGCCAGGCTGGTCTCAAACTCCTGACCTCAAGTGATCCACTCACCCCGGCCTCCCAAAGTGCTGGGATTACAGGCATGAGCCATCGCACTTGGCCCCTTATACGGTCTTAAATGTTATCTGAATTCAAGAGCATATTAAGGATTTGAACAATAAACTGATAATAATTTTTCATTTCACAGATTATCACTCTGCCTAGGTTTGAACTGTGGCACACCTTGAGATACCCACCAGTGGAACACACAGTGATTCAGGAAATACAGAGTTAATTTACATGTATTAGAGTTTAAAATGTGAAAGATACAGAGAAGTCCTTCACATGCATAAAATGTGAACTTTCTGCGCAGTAGAATTTAGAATGAAAAAAATTAATATAGCTCGTCATTTATGTGCAGGAAAAATTTCCTCAATGATTTGAGTAACAATCTATTTTTTCTTACATGTAAATTTGAAAAGGAAGCCTTCAGGATTTGACTTACCTCTGAATCGGAGTCTTTACTGGAGCACTGAGAAAGCTCGGATGCATTTGAACTCTGCAGGGAGAATTCTCCACTTTCCTGGGACTGTGAAGAACACGCCCCTTCTCGTAAGGGATGAGCCTCATCATCACTGGACTCCTCGCTCTTTAACTGAGACACGTCAGACATACTAATCTCAGGCAGAGAGGTGGGGGAATTGCTTTTTCTTCGGAATTGCTGCAATGCTGTGCTTGGAGAGGGGCTTGGCGTTCTTGAAAAATCTCCAAGACCTCCAGTCCAACTAAAACAACTTCTTAGCGTTCCCAAAGTGGGTGGTGAAATGGTCCTTGTGAATTTGCTGCTCTTAAAAGAGTGAGACTCTTCATCTGTAAACACTGTTGCCTTGTCTGGACTATGATCACTTGGAATATGATTATTCGGCATGTCATCACTTGAAGTATGTGCTACGTTTGTGTCAACCAGCCTCTTGCCTTCTTGGTCTCCATACTCTGATTCATGCAGATTGTTCTCTTTATCTGTGACAGAAGTTTCATCCAGAGGCTGGCTGCTCACTTTGTTTGATTCACAGTCAATAGAATCTGGAGAACTGCAAAAAAACCTAACCGGAAAAAAGGAATAGAAACAATAAGTATAAGTATTTTAGAGTTTTCTCAAGGGGTGTCAAGATTCAAAATGGAATAATTAGTTGCTTTTTGAAAAAAGTCTCATAAATACATAATTTCATAAAGGCATACAAAATCTTAAATTTTAGTCAAAATTCAAATTTTGATTATGCCAACATTCACACATTTAGAATTCTATTTATGCAATGAATTTTGAGACAGGACTTTCTTCTTTTTTGAGATGGAGTCTCTCTCTGTCGCCAGGCTGGAGTGCAGTGGCACGATCTCGGCTCATTGCAACCTCCGCCTCCCGGGCTCCAGTGATTCTCCTGCCTCAGCCTCCTGAGTAGCTGGGATTACAGGCTCGTGCCACCACGCCGGCTAATTTTGCATTTTAGTAGAGACGGGTTTCTCCACGTTGGTCAGGCTGGTCTCAAACTCCCAATCTCAGGTGATCCGCCCACCTCGGCCTCCAAAGTGTTTGGATTACAGGCGTAAGCCACAGCGCCCGGTCTAGAGAGGACTTTCTAAAAGCAGTCTTCTATATACACATGTACCTGGAACTTCTGTACTTTATTTATGCCTAATCATCATATAGGTGTTCTTTCCCTAAACTTATGGACTCTCAAATAGAAGATAAACTCTTTGAGGGCAGGTACTTCCCACGTCTTTGTATCTTCCACAGTACCTAGGATGGGGCTAAAAGATGGTCAAACATATGAACAGATGTTGAAATATGCAACCAAAAGGACAATTTACAACTATTCTCTCATATTTTGTAGGAAGCAAAATTAAAGAAATTAGCTATTTACCCTTCACCTTAGCTTTGCTCCTAGCATTATACCATCTGGGAACTTGTAATAGTATACTAATCTACCAGCATGTTATATACCCTATACACTTCTACACTCTTTTAAATATACAGGTTAAGACTTTCTTTCAAACCAATCATTAAAATCCATATTACTAAAGAGGTATCACTATTTAGTATAGCAGCTTAAAAAAAAAATTCCAGTAAAAATGAAAGATCAGTATTATTGAGGAGGCAAGGAGTTTTTAGGTTTAAAAAAAAATCCTAGTGTACATGATCAGATAAAACATAAAACTTAAAGAGAATTTACCTCCTTAGTAAGCATTAGTTCAAATCCAAGATAATGAACAGAATATTTACTAAATGCTAGAGAGTAAAAATCCTTTCTATCCTTTCACCAAATCCCTAGATTAGTTGTATGGGGAGGGGGCAGGAAGCAGCACATGGAAGCAAAGCTCTTACTAGGCTTTTCAGTAAGCAGGAAGCATGAGCTCCCAGATACGACTGCAAATTCATTTTTAAACCAACCGTAATTCCTGTGATGCCCAACTATTCTTCCACATATCATTTCACAGGTAAAGAGAAGTGATAGTGACAACGCCAGGGTTATAAAATTAATTGGCTAGCAACAAACAGAATTAAAACTCAGAACCTTCCTCCCAACTGGCCTATACTGTTTCTTAATTGACTTGTATTTCCAGATCTCGAAAGATAAAACTGGCATGTTTCTGTGATAACTACCTACAAAATAAAAATAATTAAGACTTAAAACAGGCTTCCCAAATGCAGGCAAATTGGTGACAACGTTTTACATGTTTGATATCTCCTTTTACTTGCATTCCATTAAAAAGAGAGGAGTGGTAATGCTTGCACATATGTTAATGACTAGGCATTATGCCAGGTGCTTGATACGCAGAGTTTCTATTTACCTTCACAACAGACTTATGTGTATAATCATCCATTTTTTATGAAGAAATAGGCTCAGGGAGGTGAACAGTGTGTGAAAGATGACTCAACTAAAAAGATGAGAGTGAGAATTCAAATCCAGGCCTATTGGATTGTATGCTGCTTCCAATCCATTATATCAGCTGTGACTAGGAATTTTCCTACCACCAGTACTAATATACAACCTTGAGAACGCTTAACCTCTCAGAGCCTCAGTCTCTTAACCCCAAATAGTGAAGATAGCATCAATCCTATGTATCTCATAATATTTTTGTGAGAAATAGAAAAACACGTAAAATTACTTTGAAAATTAACTTTGAAAACTAATTTAATAATAT
>NC_037668.1:215370899-215383802 GCF_003255815.1 Theropithecus gelada | reverse complement strand
AGGAGAGACCCCCTCCAAAAAAAAAAAAAAAAAAAAAAAAAAAAATAGCTGGGTGTGGTGGTGTGTGGCTGTGGTCCCAGCTACTCGGGAGGCTAAGGTGAGAGGATCACTTGAACCTGGGAGATGGAGGTTGCAGTGAGCTGAGATCGCTCCACTGCACTCCAGCCTGGGTGACAGAGCGAGACCCTGTCTAAAAAAAAAAAAAAGAAAAAAGAAAAAGGAAAAAAAATAGACTTCATGCTTGACTGTGTTATCTTTGTCCAATTTACATATATATGATATAGCAATTTGAAATTCGACCAAGATTTTACATTACTGTTTTAATTTTGATAGATTCCATTACTTCTTTGAGAAGAAGAAATCATTATATTGCTCTACCATAAGTTTTACAATTAAACTATTCAAGTCTTTAAGATTCACATTTAGAGCAATTTAATGATAGGATAAAACTGCTTACATACTAATTTAGTTCCTATAACTCAAGATTAAAGCAATATTAAGAAGTCCACAAAATTAGTAATGTACTATGCTAAATACAGAGAGGATAGAGAATTGAAAACAATGTTTCCTGCTTCCTAGGAATTCAAGCTACAGCTTTAAAGGTAGTATAAAGATTTTTTTTTTCTTTTTGTTCTTTTTCTGTTCTTTTTTATTATTATTTTAGATGGAGTCTCGCTCTGTTGTTGAGGCCGAAGTGCAGTGGCGCAATCTCGGCTCACTTCAATCTCCACCTGTTAGGTTCAAATGATTCTCCTTCCTCAGCCTCCCAAGTAGCCAGGATTACAGGCATGCGCCACCATGTCCAGCTAATTTTTGTATTTTTATAGAGATGGCGTTTCACCACATTGGCCAGACTGGTCTCGAACTCTTGACCTCAAGTGATCTGCCCATCTTGGCTTCCCAAAGTGCTGGGATTACAGGCATAAGCCATTGTGCCTGGCCTAAAGATATTTTTTAAATAAAATATTTTTCACATCAATTATAAAGATTACATCTGAAACAAGCAGATTTATTTGTCAAATCAATTATATAGTCTCAATACTATAGAAGTGAGAGATACCATATAGGGCTGAGATAACAGTTTTATATTCTTTTGTTTAAGTTAATTCATTTACTCTTCACAACTCTCTGAGGTAGACACTATTAAAATTCCAATTTAATTAAATTTAATTAGTGATTTTTTAAAATTTATTTTGAAATGCAGTCTTGATCTGTCGCCCAGGCAAGAGTGCAGTAGCACGATCTCGGCTCACTGCAACCTCCACCTGCCAAGTTCAAGCGATTCTCCTGCCTCAGCCTCCCAAGTAGTTGGGACTACAGGCACCTGCCACCACACCTGGCTAATTTTTTTGTATTTTTAATAGAGACGGGATTTTGCCATGTTGACCAGGCTGGTCTCAACCTTCTGACCTCAAGTGATCCACCTGCCTCAGTCTCCCAAAGTGCTGGGATTACAGGCATGAGCCACCGCGCCCAGCCTAAAATTTCAATTTTATAGATAAGGAAGTAAAGATAAGGTAAGTAAATTGCGCAAGAATATATTTGCAGTAAATTCTGGGGCCAAGATTTAAAACCAAGTGTTCTAATGCCTCCGAGGCACTTATCCACTGTGCTACAATTAATGTCTTCTTATGTTTTTATAAAACAAAATGTTTACCGCTGCTTTGTGGAAAATATAATTGATTAGATTCACAAGCTATTTTTACTTGGAATATATGCCAATAACCAAAATAATATAAGATTAATGATTATGAAGCTATTAGCACATACACACACACATATACACACACACACACACACACAAATTAGTTTAGGATTCCTTGAAATGAATGTTCAACTTTTAAACACTATTTCTTTTCTGAATTCTTTTTCTAGCCAAAATAGTAAAATTTCCATGAAGGCAGTAGTGTTCAACATCTAATCAGCTCATAGTTTTACTTAACCTTGTCACTCAGGTTTCCCTTTCCTTTGGAAAGAAAAGGTAGAAAAGAAAGAGATCCTTGAGGAATCGCCACACTGTCTTCCACAATGGTTGAACTAGTTTACAGTCCCACCAACAGTGTAAAAGTGTTCCTATTTCTCCACATTCTTTCCAGCACCTGTTGTTTTTTTAATGATCGCGTTTCTTTTTTTTTAGGGTTTTTTTTTATTATTATACTTTAAGTTCTAGGGTACATGTGCACAATGTGCAGGTTTGTTACATATGTATACATTTGCCATGTTGGTGTGCTGCACCCATTAACTCGTCATTTATGTTAGGTATATCTCCTAATGCTATCCCTCCCCCTTCCCCCAACGATCGCTTTTCTAACTGGTGTGAGATGGTATCTCACTGTGGTTTTGATGTGCATTTCTCTGATGGCCAGTGATGATGAGTTGCAAGGTCAGAAAATCAAACACCGCATGTTCTCACTCATAGGTGGGAACTGAACAATGAGAACACTTGGACACAGGGTGGGGAACATAACACACCAGGGCCTGTCAGGGTGTGGGGGGCTGGGGGAGGGATAGTATTAGGAGAAATATCTAATGTAAATGATGAGTTATGGGTGCAGTGAACCAACACGGCACATGTATACACATGTAACAAACCTGCACGTTGTGCACATGTACCCTCGAACTTAAAGTATAATTAAAAAAAGAAAAAATAAGTAAATAAATAAAAGAAAGATAATTTTGGATTATTTTCTTTCTTTGAGGCTAATGTTACATATTTATACACAGTACCTAGAAAAAAAAATTTTTTACATTAAGTCTTGAATTGCTGATAGCCAAGTTTCCAAATTTTGAGCTACTGGTACATTTTTTCTCTAACTGAACAGAATACTATATGGTCAGCCGCATATACCCAAGTTCTGGATATATGGATTTTATCAAGTCTGGATTGGAAATATTCAAAAAATAAAAATAAAAATAATGTAACAATAAAAAGAATACAAATAAAAATACAGTATAATGTTATATACATGGCATTTGGTTATATACATGGCATTTCTATTGTATTAGGTATTGAATACAGTATAACGGTTATACACACGGCATTTCTATTGTATTAGGTGTTGGTATTATGAGTAATCTAGAGATGATTTAAAGAACATGGGACCCCTTTCTTCAACTCCAGGCAGTGCAGCTTGGGGAAAAACTCCCTTCACTTGGGGAAAGGAGAAGAAAAATATAGAGGTCTTTGTCTTACTGCTTAGGTACCATCTAAGCCACAATAAAATAAAGCACCAACTAGATTCCTGAAGTCCCTGATTCCAGGCCTTAGCTCCTGGATGGCATTTCTAGTCCCACCCTGGGCCAGAAGGGAATTTTCTTCCTTGAAGGCAATGACTGAGTCCTGGCAGGGTTCGCCACCCGCTAACTAACGAGCCCTTGGGCCTTGAATAACCATCAGTGGTAGCCAGGCAGTAGTCACCGTGAGCATTAGGCAAGACACAGTACTGTGCTAGCTTCAGGTATGACCCAGCACAGTGCCAGCTGTGGTGGCCACAGGAGTGCTTGTGTCACTCCTCCCCCAACTCCAGGCAGCCCAGCATGGGGAGAAAAACTTCTTGTGGTTCAAGGAACAAAAGAGAAGAGACTGAGATACTTTGCCTAGTAACCCAAGGAATTCTCCCTTTAGGGCAATGTTTCATCTAGAAGCATCATTGTGCCTCTATGACTTGGCAAGAGTTGTAACATTCCTGGGCTTAGGGCACCTCCTAGTACTGATACAGCTGCAGTGACCACAAGCTTAGATCACAACGCTCATTCCCCTTGGAATACCTGGAAAGCTATCTCAGGAAGGACAGGCACAAACAAGCCCAGACTGTGAAGACAAAATAGACAAAATAGACACCTAACTCTTCAAGGCCCAGACATCAACAAACATCCACAAGCATCAAGAACATCTAAGGAACATGGCCTTACCAAACGAACTAAATAAGGCGCCAGTGACCAGTCCTGGAGTGACAAAGATATATGACCTTTCAAATAGAGAATTCAAAATACTTGTCTTGCAGAAGTTCAACAAACGTCAAGATAATACAGAGAAGGAATTCAGAATTGTATCAGATAAATTTAACAAAGAGATTGAAATAATTTTTAAAAATCAAGTAGACATTTTGGAGCTGAAAAATTCAATTGAAAAATGCATCAGAGTCTCTCAATAGCAGAATTGACCAAACAGAAGAAAAAATTAGTGAGCTGGAAGACAGTCCGTATAAAAATACAGTCAGAGGGAAACAATAAGAATAAAAAAAATTAAGCATACATGTAAGATCCAGGAAATAGACTGACAAGGGCAAATGTAATATTGTTGGCCTTAAAGAGAACATGTATAGAGAGAGACATCATGGTAGAAAGTTTATTCGAAGAAATAATAATGAAAACTTCCCAAACCTAGAGAAAGATATGAATATCCAGGTACAAGAAGATCATAGAACACTAAACAGATTCAAGCCAAATAAGGCTACATCAAGGCACATATTAATGAAACTCTCAAAGGTCGAGGATGAAGAAAGGATCCTGAAAGCAACTAGTGAATATAAGCAAATAACCAAAAGGAGCTCCAATATGTCTGGCAGCAGACTTTGCAGCAGAAACCTTATAGGACAAAAGAGAACGGATTGGCACATTCAAATTGCTAAAGGAATAAAGGCTTCCAATTTAGAATATTGTATGCAGCAAAATTATTCTACAGACATGAAGGAGAAATACTTTCACAGACAAACAAAAGCTGAGAGATTTCATCAACACCAGATCCGTCTTACAAAAAATACGCAAGGGAGATCTTCAATATGAAAGAAAAGGATGTTAACAAATGAGAAAAAAAAATCACCTGAAGGTATCTAATTCACTGGTAATAGTAAGTATACAGACAAATACAATATAGTCTTAACACTGTAACGGCAGTATGTATGTATCTTTAGTAGAAAGACCAAAAGACACATGTATCAAAAATAATAATTACAAGAACTTTTTAGAGGTAGTATAAAAAGATAAATATAGAGACAACAAAACCTCAAAATGCCAAGGGGATGAAGTTAAAGTGTAGAGTTGTTTAGTTTTCTCTTTGTCTTTTCTTTTCTTTTCTCTTTTTTCTTTTTTTTTTTTCTTCTTTTCTAATCAGGGTTAAGTTGTCATCAGTTTAAAATACTTGGTTGTAAGATGTTATTTGCAAGCCTCATGGTAACCACAAAACAAAAACCTATGGTAAATGCACAAAAAATAATAAGCAAAAACTTAAAACATACTACCAGAGAATATCACTTTTACACAAAGAAAAACAAGAAGGAAGGAAGGAAGAAGAGGACCAACAAAACAAGCAGAAAAGAAATAACAGCAGGGCAGTAGTCAGTCCATACCTATCATTAATAATTCTGAAACTAAATGGAAGAAATTCCCTAATCAAAATACATACAGCAGTTGAATGTGCAAAGAGATAAGACTCAACTATATTCTGCCTACAAGAAATACACATCACCTATAAAGACACACATCAACTGAAAATAAAGGGATGGAAAAAGATATTCCAAGAAAATGGAAATCATAAAAGAGCAGGAGTTGCTATACTTATATGAGATAAAATGGATTTCAAGACAAAAACTCTAAAAACAAACAAACGAGGTCATTATATAATGACAAAAAGTTCAATTCAGTAAGAGAATATAATTGTAAATATCTATGCATCCAACATAGGAGCACCCAGATATAGAAAGCAAATATTATTAGAACTAAAGAGAGTGATAGACCCCAATACAATAATAGCTGGGTACCTCAACACCCCAGTTTCACCTTTGGACAGATCATCAAGACATAAAATAAAGAAACAGTCTATAAGAAATGGACCTAATACATATTTACAGAACATATTATCCAAAAAAGGCAGAATACAGTTTCTTTTCCTTAGCACATGAAACATTCTCAAAGATAGATTATATATTAGGTCACAAAAAAAATCTCAAAAAAAATTTTTAAAACTGAAATCACATCCAGTATCTTTTCTGACCACAATGAGATGAAACTATAAATAAATAACAAGAGAAACTTTGTAAATTATACAAACACATGGAAATTAAACAATATGCTCCTGAATGACCACTGGGTCAATGAAGAAATTGACCAATGAGGGAATGTAAAGATTTCTTGAAACAAATGAAAATGGAAACAGAACATACCAAAACCTATGGGATACAGCCAAAGCAGTACTAAAGTTAAAGTGCATAGCAATAAATACCTACATCAAAAAAGAAAACCTTCAAATAAACAACCTAACAATTGTGCCCTAAAGAGCTAGAAAAGCAAGAGCAAACTGAATCCAAAATTAGTTGCAGGAAAAAAAAAAAAAGTTTTCCCCCTAAGACAGTGAATTGGAGGCAGCGTTAGCATGCCTCTCCCACTTGGAAAGATAAGATGTGGTGTAGAGATATGCAGAGATATATGTAGAGAATATGTAGAGATACACACTATGAACTTTTTTCCAGGAGGCAACACAGGAACTTAACAGGAAAATGGAAGGAAACCATAAGACCCTTTAAAAGAAGAGGTAGGCTGCAATCTATACTATAAACCAGGTGAAAAATTGTAAGTCCTCAAAGTGTGAGAGGGTGAGAGCCTGCCTCCAGGACATAAATCCCCACTGGGGAACCTGGCAATCCAGCCCATGGGGGAAGGCGTTAACCCTACCAAGCACTGGAACTGATTTAGTGAGCAGTGGGGAATATAAAAACAGGAGCACCAGCTGGAAGAGACTTGTGGACATTCCCGGTCTCCAGTACAGACCAAGGGAGGTTATTGCTGATTCTACATCACTGGGAACCTCACGGAAGTCTGCAAGCTAACTCAGGCAGCCGTCACAGGTTGAGAGAAGTTCCCAACTAAAATCCGTGATATAATCTCAAGTGGGGATGAACTCCCTTGGCCGGAACTAGGGGGTGAATGGGAAGTGTACCACAGCCACGAGTGCAGAAGCTGGGTGCCCTGGATTTGTGGGTGGACTGGGAGGGGAGTGGCCTGAAAGTCACAGTTGCTGTCTCTGAGGGGAAGGCTTATGGCCTAGGACAGTTTTGAGCTCTGAGCACAGACTTCCTGGAACTTAGCTAGCTGTTGCTAGCAGAACACTGTGGAAGTAAGGCCTGCCTTGCCAAGTGCATGGAAGCTGGGTGGAGCTTACTGCTGCCTGCTACTCCCTAAATGCTGGGCAAACTCTTCAGTGAAGCAGAGGCAGTTGTCCTCGTCCCTGAATCATTACCCTAGTGGCCAGAGAACTGTCCCCTGGCCCCTACAGGGAATGCTGCTTGTGTTGCTTGTATGGACCTGCCCAACACAACCCTGACCAGGCTTCGCCCCTCCACCTACCCTGGTAGCTTAACACAAAGTACAGACACTTTTGGGAGCTTTATTACGTGATGGGCACATCACATAAGAAACCAGAGTACCTCCCCCAGGTAACAAAAAGCAAGCAGAAATCGCACTGCTACCACCACAGCTGGTGCTCTTTTGCAAGTACCACCACCTGACTGGAAGCCAACTGACACAGTCCATTACAGCATCTGCAGGTAGAATAACCTGCACCCAGGAAGGAGAAAATTTGTGTGTGACCTCAGCTATCACCGTGATATGGTTTGGCTGTGTCCCCACCCAAATCTCATCTTGAATTGTATCTCCTGTAATTCCCACACGTTGTGGGAGGGACCTGGTGGGAGATAATGGAATCATGGGGGCAGTTTCCCTCAGACAGTTCTTGTGGTAGTAAGTCTCATGAGAGCTGATGGTTTTATAAGGGGAAACCCCTTCCACTTGGCTCTCACTCTTCTCTTGTCTGCTACCATGTGAGAAGTACCTTTTACCCTCCACCATAATTGTGAGGCCTCCCCAGCCACATGAAACTGTGCATCCATCAAACCTCTATTTCTTTATAAATTACCCAATCTTGGGTATATCTTTATCAGCAGCATGAAAACGGATTAATACACACCATCATCTGCACCACCCTGGCTAACCAGGAAGTCCTAAGTCTGTCTACATGATCAGTTAATTACTCCTACAACCTGCATTTGAAATAGCCAACACACTAAGCCTATTTATAGCCAAGAAATCACAGAGTCTGTGTCACTCCCCTGCCACCTCCATCAGAGCTGGTACTGGTACCCACTGCTGGAAGACAGGTCACATTACTGGATCCCTTGCAGACATTCCCCATGGTGGCCTCAAGTGTGGCAGCCCCACTGTGTGGGTGGACCTAGAGGAGCAACAGTACTCACAGTAGTCTACCTCTCAGGGACTCCTAGTCCCAGGGGAAAGAGGAGTGTACCACATCAACGAAACACGCCATGGGACGAAAGAATCTGGAGAGCAGGCCTGGAGTCCCAGATCTTTCTGCTGGTGGGAAGTTTATTTCATCAGAGTCATGTTTGCAGTGCTGGGCTCAGCAAGAAAAGTCTGCAGTTCTAACCCAATAGTCAAGCAGCCCTGGTGCTCATGAAGAGTCTTGGAAAAGAGAACTTCTTTTCCTCCTCATCCACCACTGCAAACACAGTGGGGATGGGCTTCTCCCATGGAAGTTTGGTAAGGGTGTCCTACAGACAGCCATTCTGGAACACTTCAGGGTGACTGCAGCCCCACATGATGGAGCACCCTTCAGGCTCAGGCTTGCACAAGAGGTAGAGTCACAACTCTTCTCTACGTGGAATATCAACATTTCTGCAGTGAAAAAAGGTGCCTGTCTGATCTGAATAGCCAGAACACTGGGTCAGGGATGTATCTGGGAGGTGGATCACTTTCCAGCTGGCCTGGCAGGGGAGGCCAGAAGGAAAAAGGGAGGAGAGGTGGCTCTCACCCTTTCCCCTGAAAAGACTTCAGTGTGTTTCACTGAGAGCTCCCCCAACCACCTATGTCAAGGCTGGGACCTCTGCCCACCATTTCATATTGCATTTATCCACCTGCTTTAGCCATAAATAGTTTCTGCCCAGGACACCTTCTCTACTGGCCTGAAACCTGAACTATTCAACCCAGTAAATAAAATATTGGGGAAAAAATAAATAAATAAAAAAGTGCACATCATGGAAAATGAGATGAGCTTCAAAATATCTCTACCATTCCAACCCCATAGGAGAAAGTGAACTTGTATGCACACCAAGGACATTGCTACTACAACCAGCATCTGAGAAAGCCAGTCATCAAACAAAGACTCTCCATAACCAAGGAACTCACACAGACTCTTCAACCCTGAAAGCAGCAAGAGCTGAATTAGGCTACAATAAACTATAACCATTAAAATCACATCCTTAAAGGGTAAAAAGGAAATTAAAGAAAAACACAGTTGAATCAAAAATAAATTTAAAAATAATTAGAAGAAATAGTCTACCCAAATTAGATGGAACCAGAAAAACAATTCCAGTAATATGACAAAACAGGGTTCTATAACAACCCCAGAAGATCACACTGGCTGTCCAGCAATAGATCCACACCAAGATGAAATCTTTGAAATACCAGATAAAGATGTCAAAACATTATTAAGTTACTCAAGAAGATGCCAGAGAAAGGTCAAACACAACATGAAGAAATTTAAAACATTCAAAATATGAATGAAAAATTTTCTAAAGAGATAGATATTTTACAGAAAAACCAATCAGAACTTCTAGAAATGGAAGACACACAAAGAATTACAAAAGGCAGTGGAGCATTTTAACAATAGACTAGACAAAGTAGAAGAAAGAATTTCAGAGCCCAAAGACAAGGCTTTTGGATTAACCCAATCAAACAAAAATAAAGAAAATATAATCAAAAGAAATGAACAAAGCCTCAAAGAAATATGGGATTATGTAAAATGGCCAAATCTGAGAATAATTGATATTCTTGAGGGAGAAGAGAAAGTAAAAAGTTTGGAAACTAATTTGAGGAAATACTTTTCTGACCCTGCTACAGATTGAGATATGCAAATACAAGAAGCTCAAAGAAGTCCTCGGAGACTCATTACAAAAAGAACATTCCCAAGGCGTATAGTTATCAAGTTACCTAAAGTCAACATGAAGGAAATAATTCTAAGAGCAGTGAGGCAAAAGCAACAGGTAACTTTTAAAGGAAAACTAACAGCAGACTTCTCAGCAGAAATCTTACGAGTCAGCAAGGATTGGGGTCCTGCCTTCAGCCTCCTTAAACAGAATAACTGTCACCCAAGAATTTTATATCCAGCAAAACTTAGTTTCATAAACAAAGGAGAGATAAAGTCATTTTCGGACAAATGCTGAAGGAGTCTTTTACTACCTAATGAGCCATATAAGAAATGCTAAAACGAGCTCTAAATCTGGAAACAAAAGGTTGATATGCACCAGTATAGAAACTCTTGAAAGTATAAAACTCACAGAGCCTATAAAACATAACACAATGAAGAAAACAAAGTATCTAGGTAACAATTAACATGATGACTGAAACAGCACCTCACATCTCAATACTAATGCTGAACATAAATGCTCTAAATGCTCCTCTTAAAAAATACAGATTGTAAGAATGGATAAAAACATAAGAAACCAAGTGTCTGCTGTCTTCAAGAGACTCACCTAACACATAAGGATTCATACAAACTCAAGGTAGAGGGGTGTAAAAAGATATTCCATGCAAATAGAAACTGAAAGCAAGGAGGAGTAGCTATTATATCAGATAAAACAGACTTTAAAACAACAGTTAAAAAAAAAAGACAAAGAAGGCCATTACATAATGATAAAAGGATTGATCCCACAAGTAGATATTACAATCCTGAATTTATATACACCTAACGCTGGAGCTCCTAAATTTATAAAACAATTATCACCCAATCTAAGAAATTAGATAGAAATTAATACAGTAATAGTGGGGACTTTAAAACTACATTGAGACAGAAGTCTCAATGATCTGTCTAGTGCTGTCAATGGATTAAACCACACTCTAGAAAATATAGATCTAACAAATATTTACAGAACATTCTATCCAAGAACTGCAGAATGTACATTCTTCTCATCAGCACATGGAACATTCTTCAAGATAAACCATATGATAGGTCATTAAACAAGTATCAGTACATTTTTAAAAATCAAAATCATATCCAGTTATCTTCTCAGCCCACAGTGGAAAATTAAACTCAAGATTAATTCCAAAAGGAAATCTCTAAACTATACAAATACATGAAAATTAAACAATCTTCTCCTGAATGATTTTGAGGTTAACAATGAAATCAAGATGGAAATTTAAAAATCCTTCGAAATGAATGATAATAGTGACACAACATACCAAAACCTCTGGGTTACAGCAAAAACAATGCTAAGAGGAAAGTTTATAGCATTAAATGCCTACATAAAAACGTTCAAAAAATCACAAATTGACATCATTATGTCACACCTCAAGGAACTAGAAAAACAAGAACAAACTAAACCCAAAGTCAGCAGAAGAAAAGAAATCACAAAGATCAGAAGAGAACCAAATGAATTTGAAACAAAAAAATACAAAAGATCAACAAGACAAAAAGTTGATTATTTGAAAAAAGACTCAAAATCAATAGAACATTAGCTAGTTTAACCAAGAAGGTATAAGAGAAGATTCAAACAAGCTCAATTAGAAATGAAACTGGAGACGTTACAACGGACACCACAAAAATACAAAAGATCTTTTGAGACTACTAGGAACACCTTTTTGCACACATACTAGAAAACCTAGAGAAAAAGGCTAAATTTCTGGACATGTACAAAACTTCTAGATTAAATAAGGAAGAAATAGAAACCCTGAAAGGACCAATAACTAGCAGTGAGATTGAATCAGTAATCAAAACAATTGTCAACAAAAAATAAAAGCCCAGAAGGACTCCCAGTTGCATTTTACCAGATATTCAAAGAATTGGCACCAATCCTACTGAAACTATTCCAAAAGATTGAGACAGAGGGAATTCTCCCTAACTCATTCTATGAAGTCAGTATCACCCCGATACCAAAACCTGGAAAGGACATAACAAAGAAAGAAAACTACCAACCAACATGTCTGAAGAACATCAGTGCAAAATCAAAACAGTGCAAAAGACAAAAACCATATGATCATTTCAATTGATGCTGAAAATGCATTCTGTAGAATTCAACATCCCTTCAGGATAAAAATTCTCAAAAAACTGGGTATAGAAGGAATATATCTCAACATGATAAAAGCTGTATATGACAACCCCACAGCTAGTATCATACGAAATGAGGAAAAACAGAAAATCTTTCCTTTCCTCTAAAATATGGAACAAGACAAGGATGACCATTTTCACCATTTTTATGCAATGTAGTACTGAAAGTCCTAGCCAGAGCATTTAGACAAGAGAAAGAAATAAGGAACATCCAAATTGGAAAAGAAGAAGTCAAATTATCCTAGTTTGCAGAAAATATGACCTTATGTTTACAAAAACCTAAAGACTCCACCAAAAACACTATTAGAACTGATAAACAAATTTAGTAAAGTTACAGGATACAAAATCAACATACAAAAATAAATAGCAATTCTATATGCCAAGAGCAAACAATCTGAAAAAGAAACCAACAAGGTAATCCCATTTACAATAGTTACAAATAAAATAAGATACCCAGGAATTATCCAGGGAAGTGAAAGATCTCTACAATGAAAACTATAAAACATTGATGAAAGAAATTGAAGAGGACACAAAAAAATGGAAAGATATTCCATGCTCATGGATTGGAAGGATCAATATTGTTAAAATGTCCATATTGGCCGGGCGCGGTGGCTCAAGCCTGTAATCCCAGCACTTTGGGAGGCCGAGGCGGGTGGATCACGAGGTCAGGAGATCCAGACCATCCTGGCTAACATGGTGAAACCCCGTCTCTACTAAAAATACAAAAAACTAGCCGGGCGTGGTGGCGGGCGCCTGTAGTCCCAGCTACTCGGAGGCTGAGGCAGGAGAAT